>NC_135167.1:33679953-33979953 GCF_041146795.1 Maylandia zebra
GTAAAGCCATCTGTGTAGCTTGTGGAGAGAAGATTGCTATGTTTAAGGATTAAAGTATAAAGCGCCACTAGGAGACTAAATACGCAGAGAATTTCAAGAACTCAACTCATTTAGAATAGGAATGGACATCTAAACCTTTGTCAGACTCAGGACATTATGGCAAATCTGGATCTTCAGTCAGTGGACAATTTTGTCTTTTTTTACCATAGTACTGCACAAGAGCTGTGATGGTTGGATTCTGGAGTCAGACACTCGCTCTACTTTTAAGATTATTATGAAACTTTTCATGTTCCTGTGTATATTAAAGTGTATATTAAAGCTTAATTAGGTGACCCTAAAACATTCCTTGGTTATGCTGCAATAAGATTAGGCTGCTGAAGGGGAAATATGTTGAACCTGGATGTAAAGTCAAGTGATAGAACTGAATCCAGAACTGAAATTGGGTATTTTTACATTGTGTTATTCACTACGAGGTGTTGTGTAAGTCATTGCTAAAAACTAACCATGCTGTTGATGGTGTAAGTAAAATACTTCACTTGATCAGGGCATGAGCACTGAATCACAGATAGTTTGTTGCACTTTTGGAGCAGCAGAATACTGGACATGGTGACAGAGGCTACCACACATCTGTCGGGTGGATCAGCCTCGGCAAAGAATATGAAACCTGAGCGCAGAAATTAAAATAGTTTTCACTGAAAGACAATAATATACTAGAGTGCTCAGAATGAAAGGCATCTGGCTTTTGCTGTTGTTGACATAAGATACTACACCTGAGTGTAATGCACTTGTTCAAGTACAAAACAGATTACAGTTATCTCACTGTACAAAAAACAAAACAAAGTTGAAAAACATCAACAAAGTGATGATGAGTTTATGTTTGCAGTGGTAACTGAGATCAGAAAACAAATGAGGCACTCCTAAACAATCAAATCAACCCCTTTTAACCACTGTGAGGCATACATTTTAATGTTATATGGCTCCACCCTAAAGGCGGCAGTGGAATAGAACCCAGTTAGTTTCCAGGTTGACTTTCATCTCACATCTAAAGATCATACATGCAGCAGAGCCTTGGCTATGAGAGTCAAAGAATAAAAAGAAAAAGAAAACAGATCCAGGAGTAAGAACGAAAATACTGAAAAGAGGAAAAAGAGCCCCTGGGAAGAACAAGCCAGTCTGTGCACGACATGACCTTCTGCAAGTAGGGGACAACCACCTGGTAGTGTAATTGTCATTACTGCAATTAGGTCCAAACACAAAAAGCTTACCAAGTGTGTAGAAAGGGTGTATGTGCTGGATGTCTGCCTATAATTCAATTAGGAGAAATTAGAAATCACAATTACCGCACCTGACCTTGTCTAGACTCTGCAGTGGCACTAATGCAAGTATTACAAATCAAGGTGTGTGAAAAACAAATACCTAAAATAACACACTGATCTCACAAAACACATTTGATAATAAAATGATAGGTGGAAGCAAGGGCAACCAGGCAAAAAAAAATGTGGCTGAAGAAGTTGAGGGGGTTGTCCACCAATCAAAAAGAGCTGCAAGTTTGATGCGCAGCGCTTTCATGTGCATGTCGTGGTGTCCTTGACCAAGAAACCAAACCCCATCAACTGGAGTTCAAGTGTGCATGTGATAGCAAGAGAGAAAGAAATAGTTTAAGGTGCATAATAAAAACTTTATGATTATGTGTGTGAATGGGTGAATGTGGCTTCTAGTAAAAAATGCTTTGAGTGTTGTGTTAGAGTAAAAACCAGTGTATGTAGGCACTAGATAACTGACCAAAATCATTGACTTTGTTTAAGGGAACATATTGCAGCTATCTTTTCCCTCCACACATCTGAGTGCAACATGTTGTTATTTACAAATGTCTGAGCTGTTCACTGAAATGCTCCTAAAATGCTGCAGAAAATTCATTTTTCATCCTGACAGGTAAGCTATACCAAGTTTTGTTCACAAAGCAGCCGACAGACAGAACAGCACATCTTAGACTAAATGTCTGTGACTTTGACTTTTAGTGAGACTATCATTGTAAGTTATGATAATGAACTAAAAGTAGAATGGCAATGACATCATAGTGATTGGAGGATTCAGTTTTGCGTCTAAGTAGTGATGAGGTTTTGTGTGGTGTACAACTCTGATGAATGTTAAAGTAAATGAATGGAAAAAAGGAACAACAAAAGACTCACAACATTACTGTTTTTTTATATTTTTATTTCTTTTTTTGGATATACATCAGAAGTATTGTGGTGGTATTCTGCCAGGCCCAACCCAGATAAATGAAAGAGTTCCTACACGGAAGTTCATATAGTATAAAATCTGAGCCAAATCAAATATGTGGATTAATTTGATGTGATGACCCCAAATGAAAAAAAGTAGCTGCCAAAAGTACCTTTAGGTTAGGTGCAAAAAATACAGGTAAGTTGTCTTTTTCCCCTTTCCAGTATCTCGTTTTTGTCAGTTTTAACAACAACACAAGTCTCACTCTCATGTATCTTTCATATATAACCGTTTCCTTTGGCTCATGATCCTTTCAAGGTTATTCTCTATCTTTTATCTGGTGTTCACAGATGTATCTAAGAATCAAGAGACAAGTGAAATTGTTCAGATTCACTTAATGTTTAAGAGACAATAAGAAGGAGTGTAGCTTTGCCAGACTTGTAAAATAAATCTCCATGCAACAGATTGGGAGCATTTATTAGGTTGTTATTGAAAGAAAAAAGATGTGAACAAACTGTGCTGAGCCAAGCTGATAAGCCTTGAGGCAAGCTACATTAATCAATGCACAGAAGAAGCATAATTACTGACAGAGACTGAGTATTGTCAGATAAGATGAGGATGAGTCCACAGAAAGAGTTCACAGCAGTACACATGTGGAGAAAGAAAAAACACTGAGGTCAAGCACTTCTAACCCTGGATTAATCTGGATTTATTAGTGTAGACACTGTTAGGTCAACACCAAATAATTGTGAGGTGATGATCAGAGCAGAGCAAACATTTAAAGTGACACAGTGTTGGGTCTTTAGAAGACCTCAAGAATTAAGCTTTTTTTTTTATTATGTCTGATCATAGTCCAGACGAGAGCTTGGACACTAAATTTCAGAGCTAAATTTATATTTCAGTCATTTGAGCCAAAGTGATAAATCTAACAAACTAAATTCAGACAAATATGGGTTCATCTGGGTGTCATTTAGAATAAGCTACATATTTTCTAAAGAACAATCAGCCATAACACACAAATGAAATGATAAGATAGATAAGATAAGATAACTCTTTATTGTCATTGCACAGTCATACATTGTACAGTAGTACAATGAAATTGAAAAAACTGTCCTACGTCGGCACTACATATAACACAACACGACACGATATGACACATCACAACGCAACAAACAACACAACACAGTATATTAACTTAGTATAAAAAAGAAGAATAAGTGTATGTGTATTGCACACTGTTATTATTGCACATTAATTATTATTGCACCTTGTTATAAATATAAATATTATTGTTTTAAACATTGTTACCTCCCCCCTAAAAAAGTCCAGGGAGGTATCCAGTCAGGTCAGCTATTTACATTGATCAGGGCTATTGCCCTGTTGTAAAAGCTGTCCTTGAGTCTATTTGTTCGGGACCTCAGCAGCCTGAACCTCCTGCCAGACGGCAGCAACTTAAACACCCGGTGTCCTGGGTGTGTGCAGTCCCGTAGGATGCTGCGTGCCCTCTTGAGACAGCGAGTGCTGTACAGGTCCTTCAGGGAGGGAAGAGGATGTCCAATGAGTTTTTGGGCCATGTTGATGACCCTCTGGGGTGCCTTTCTGTGTGCTGTGGTGCAGCTGGAGAACCACACACCGATGCAATATGTCAGCACACTTTCAATGGAGCAGCGGTAGAAGACGGTCAGCAGCTCCTTCTTCAGGTCCATTTTTCTGAGGATTCTCAGAAAGTGGAGACGCTGTTGGGCCTTCTTTAAGACCGCAGAGGTGTTAGAGCTCCATTGGAGGTCTGTGTCTATGTGCACACCCAGAAACTTGAAACTGGAGACCCTTTCCACGCACTCCCCGTTGATGCAGCTCGGACTTCCTCCTTCTGAAGTCAACTACCAGTTCTTTTGTTTTGGTGGTATTGAGGTCCAGGTTGTTATCTGCACACCAATCTGACAGCCTCTGAACTTCAGCTCTGTACGCAGTCTCATCTCCCCCTGAGATGAGCCCCACCACGGTGGTATCATCTGCAAACTTGATGACTGTGTTGTCTGGAAACTAACACAGTCAAGTGTGTACAGAGTGTACAGTAGGGGACTCAGTACACAGCCTTGTGGAGAGCCGGTGTTGAGGCTGAGGGCTGAGGAAAGATGAGGCCCCACTCTAACTCTCTGTACACGGTCTGAGAGGAAGTCTCTGATCCAGCGGCAGGTGGTGGAAGGAAGTCCAATTTCCAGCAGTTTAACTATTAGTCTGTCCGGGAGTATCGTATTGAAAGCAGAGCTAAAGTCAACAAAGAGCAGCCTGGCGTAACGGCCCTGCACTTCCAGGTGAGAGATGGTGGTGTGGAGCGTTGTAGCGATGGCATCTTCAGTTGATCTGTTAGCTCTGTATGCAAACTGGAGCGGGTCGAGTGTGGGTGGCAAACAGGACATGATGTGATGTCGGACCAGTTTCTCGAAGCACTTCATTATAACAGGTGTCGGTAGTCGTTGAGGCTGCTAATGTTAGTATGCTTTGGCAGTGGGACAATTGTGGCTGACTTTAGGCACGGCGGCTCTGTAGCCCTTTTGGATGTTGCTGTAGGCTTTATCAAATGTGTTTTTCCCCCTCGTTGCACATTTAATATGCTGTTCAAATCTGGGGAATACTGACCTTAAATCAGCATGGTTGAAGTCCCCAGCTATAATGTGCACTGCGTTTGGATGGGAGTTCTGCTGGTTGCTTATTGTCTTGTGCAGCTCCTCCATGGCCGAGTTAGCATTAGCATCGGGTGGTACATACACGGCCGTTACCATGACAACAGTAAACTCGCGAGGTATGTAGACGGGTCTGCACTTCACAGTCAAATATTCCAAATCTGGGGAACAGTGGCTGTCTACAGTCTTTGTGTTTTTGCACCAGCTGTCATTGGTGTAGATGCATAAACCCCCTCCTTTGATCTTACCGGAGTGGCCATTCCTGTCGTGACGGTGGACCGTGCGGCCTGCTAGCTCAACAGCCGAGTCCGGAATTGATGGCTGCAGCCAAGTCTCTGTGAGTAATATTATGCTGCTGTCCCGTACACACTTATTGACTGCAATTTGTAATCTCAGTTCGTCGATTTTGTTGGTTATGGACCTGACGTTGGAGAGGAAAATACTCGGAAGCGGTGGCTTAAATGGCTGTTTCTTTAGCCGAGCTAATGGGCCCGCCCTGCAGCCACGCTTTTGCCTCCTTTGTTTACGTTTCCTCTTTGTCTTGCCGCTGGGAAGAACCAACCACGGAGACCCTGGAGCTCTTATTATGTCCTCCGGAATGCCGTGAAAGTGGTGATAGTCCGATGTAATGCTCACAGCGTAATCCCAAACTCAGAAAGTCCTGACGACTGTAGGTGGACTCTACTCGATGTATAATGATAAAAAACACACACATCCACACAGATACACGTAGAAAAAGTAAAAAACAAAACAGCGAACGTGAAGAGCAGTGAGCCGCTGCGTCTGTGCGCGCCGCCATCTTGCTAGGAGGCAAGAATGGATTGATTTTGTTGTTAAAAGGATTGGCTGGACGGTTGTCTGCTGTTACTTAATGGATACGCTGTGTGGCAGAAAGCCTACTTCCAAAATCTCTGCATTGGAGCAACTAAGATATATATTTTGTGTGTTTGAAGGACAGAATATCATCGCGCTGTCCTGACTGAACAATAACAATGAGGGTGAAAAATCCTTATATTTACCTCCAGCTCCAGTAACCTGACACCTTCATGCATTAGCATTTTTTAATTTAACATTTAGTTATCGTGGTTTATTAACCAAGTGTTATTAATTAGCTATTCAAAGGGCAATTCCCTCTTAGAGCTGTCTGTCAGGAAACATATAAAAGAGGTATATAAAATAGGTAGGACCTACATTAAAACATGGTCTATGTCTATCTGATGTCCCCTACTGAGTAGTACATACGAGTTCAACATCTATACTTTAATATCAATGTTTTCCTTAAAATAACTAATATTAAGTTTCACTATTTTTTTTTTTATCTTTGTGATTGTCAAATCCGTTTGAAATCTCAACTGTAATTACACTGGAATCATTTCAATTATTATGTCATCAAGGTGTTTTATGGTTAACATTATCATAACCATTAGAATTCATTTAAGTATCATATAAGTATCCCGGACGAGCCCCCACTTATGTTACGACCCGGCTCCATTGCGGTTTATTTCACACCTCAAACATTTAGTAAACAATTAAGCAAATACAAGTACTCTGCAATAAATTACAGGTAGTAAGAAAATAAACTACTAACTCTTTTACGCTACGTCCACACCTACACGAGTATTTTTGAAAACGCAGCTGTTTCGTCCACATGTAAACGGCATTTCGAATCACCGAAAATGGAGATTTTTTTAAAACTCCTTTTTTTGCGTTTACGTGTGGACGAGGAATACAGAGTTCGTCACGCTGTGCGCTACGTTATTGTTTACATGAGCTGAATTGCAGAATGGCAGATAGTCAGATTAACAGTATTTTGTCTCTATCTTCAGGTTTTACACGCTTACATATACACACGCAGTTACTGACCCTCCATTTACAAAGGCAGAGGCGTCACGATGTGATTATTTTACGTGTAGTTGTTTTTTTTCCTGTGTAATAATATTCAACATTGCTATCAATACATTTTTAAAAAAATGCCTCTGTGTGCAAAATAGGTTTAAAAACATAAACAACTGTGGGATACTGTTTGTCTGTGATTTGAACCAGGGGAACAAATCGTGGCAGGATCAGCCTGATATTATTTATATCCCGCTGTAACTTTACTGTATAAAGAGCTAACATCTCCAAAATGTCAGCAGTAGTTAGTCATTATGAGAAGTGTTTGTGAACTAAAAATCACGAATGTGGGATACTGTTTGTCCGTGATTTAAACAGCCCAGCGCTGCTCCTGACGAAGGGAAAAGCAATTCTGCAGGGGAGACCTACCTTGGCACTTGTGCAGGTGAAACCAAAGGGCAGACATGCTTCACCATATTTTCTAGTCTTTGGCTTAGAATGAAGTTGGTTTGGAAACATATTCAGCGATGCTTCATCTCCTGCTTTGCGTTTCTGTAGGCGCCCGTGCTAGCAGTGTCCAAGCATTTTGTTTTTTTCCCCCCTTTTCATCCCCCGTCCCCCCTGCCATGGCTCTGCACCCCCCCTAGGGGGCGGGCCCCACACTTTGGGAAGGTCTGCCATAGAGGAAGGCGGGGCCACCTGAGGCCAGAGGCCGTAACACAGCTATACCGTTTAATAACTTCAAATGTGGCATACTATATAATCAGAACTTTATTATGCAGCACTTTTCCTGGTAAATGTCTTATGTTTATTGACAGGCTTCATCCCACTTTGTATAGTCCACATGTTCTTCAAATAATATTTTCCTCTTTTTCAATCAATCTTACACAAGGACAGCAGAGGAAGAAAGGAAAATTCCATGAATTTTCAGGACTCTGAACCACCATCAGAGTAATTTCAAATCCTAACCCAAGGTAAGAGCCCTCCGTTTGGGCATAGGGACCTGCACAAGGAAGTCAAATAAGATGACATGTAAATGCTGAAGCTGCTACCCTCCACAATACCAGAGGAATTATAAGTATAAGATATGGAAATGAGTTCAGAAACACATAAAAAATATTGTTCACATGGATCTGTCAAACTTCATGAAGGGACAGCAGTATCTAGAGAACAGGGCAGTTATGAACAAGTCTCGTTTCCCAACTTGAACAATGTCCAAAATGTGCGTAGGGGAACATTCGGTTCATTTAAAAAATTATTATGGTGATGAGCGATGTGGGTCAAAGACATTTAAACTGTGTCTGAATACATTACTGCAACTGAAATTATTATTTTAAAGCCATTCATCGGCGCAAAAGCAGGAGAATGAAACGTAACATTGGGGAGGGTGATATTAATTTCCTAGAATGTCCTTTGGTAACCTCCAAAGAGAAGGTACATCAAGTCTTCTGCTTCATATTCAACCGGCAGACATGAAGGTGATATTGATTTTTTTTTTGTCTAATGCTTGCCAATAAAGCAAATCAGCGTATTTCCCCCCAAATAAAACGATGTCTTTAATATTTCATTTATAATTTCTTTTATATCATTACTCTTTGTACTGTAATTCTGAGCCTTATTGACTTACTGATTTTGCAGTTAAACATGAGTCTATGAGACCCAACAACATCTTGTGTTTGGCTGTAAAATAGACATCAGTAAAGGAAAAGCCAAAGGAACACTACAAGTTTAAGTCCACCCGAGGATATGACAATAAATTGCTCCATCTCCCATTTACAGACACTTAAAAGCATTTAATGAGCCTTGAAATCAATAGAGTGTGGTTTAGTGCAGAAATTATACTCTTAAAAATTCAAAGCTAATGGGTCTGCTAGTTTGAATAAGTAAATATTCTTAACACGAAGAATATGAAAGGCTCAGTTTGGGTGGATATGAATATGCAATTTTTATTTCGCTTGTTTTGTCAACGCAGATTTACTTCCTGACTATTATTCTTTGTCTAAGTTTGTGTGGCATTGAGTTAATTTGTATTATTATTCTAAACAAACATGAAATATAACTGTACCTTTGTGATGAAAACTATCCTGTATATAAATCAATACAGTGTTTAGATTTATAGACAGCTTTGTCTGATTGGTCATTCATTGATACTAAATTTTTATCAAAAAAACAAACAAACATACAATTTCAAGCTTTATCAATGCACACTTACAGATAAAAATATCGAATAATGTCACAGATAAAAGTCAGTGACATGAAAGTAGATGTACAGTAGATTTTGTGGGTTATCGTTAGTTTTTTTGTTTTTGGTTAGACTGTTTATTGCATAAACCTTTTGGTTTCTTGTATTTACCCAGCACTGGTGATTTAAAATTATCTGCCCCAAAGACGCACAGGCAATTGCACTTGTAGATGAAAGTCAAATGTAGCGTATTGTAGAAAAGGCCGAATTAACAGTTGTTCTGTTTTTGTTGTTTGACACTTTGACAGAGCCACAACTAGGTTTCACCGTGTATTCTGAGATTACGGTGGGAGAGGAGCTGATGGTGACACTTGGGGCAGCTGGGAAAAACATCCCCTTGTTAGAGCATCACAACGGACTAAAGTGCGGTGTTGTTGCTCAGATGAAAGACATCATGAGCTGTGATTGCTACTTTAAAGACATTCTGAAAACTGAGTGGCATGTGGCTTTAGCTGGCATTGCTGCAGATGACAGTGAATTCAGATGACCAAACAAAGGTAAGAGCTGAAAGTGTCTGCTGATGAGGTGGTGAACCTGACCCAGACACATGGAGTAAGTGGCTTGGTAAGCATGTTGACATTCACACTCTTTCTTGCCTTGACATTACAGTTCTAAATATAGGCCTTCAAATTCCTTGCATGTCTTGGTAAATGAGAAAAAGGGCATCAGTGCAAAGTTAATGTTTGTATTGCTGAATGACCTGATTAAGTACATACATATATATCAGATTTTCAGAAAACTTGATCTCTGGCCTTGACCTTGAGGTCGGGATCACTGAAATTTTTACTCATTTAAGATGTTTGGCAGATGCACCTGTGCTATGAATTTCAGCATCCTACATAACCTTGTTCTCAAGTTATCACATTCACAAACTTGGGTGTCCACACTGCCCACCCGCCACCCCTGCAGGATGCCCATCAGCCTTTCACAGCTGAGGGGGTAAAAAAGCATTAGTGACTAGACTCTGTAAAAATGAGTAGGATTTAGACACAGTCACAGGCACTTGCTCAGACAGTTACGCTAAGTATCAGGCTTCACTTTTATACCACACGCAGCCACAAGCTAATGACTAATAGCACCAAACCAACCCATTCAATTTCACTGTATTAATTACATCAGCCCTGCTCAAAATAACAGCATAAGCAAAACGTTTTGATTCAAATTATGTTTTGATCTTTTTCTATCCAATAACACTCTGATGCCCTCCTTCATCTTCACCAGACTATCATCAGAGAGACAGCCACTGCAGTGATAATTAATTGACAAACCACCAGCCTGATGGGTATAATAGGCATCTGGGAAAAATCAATATTAGAGCGCAATCCTCGCGTGCATCGTACCGTCTTTCATCCTCAAGTGGTGACAGAGCATTACCTCCACTCAAATTTAGCCTGCTTGTTCTGTCTAGCAACTGTATTTAAAAAAAGGACAAGTGATGCCTTCATGGGTCTCAGGAGAGAATGTGAGGGCTGAGAAAGACTGTCACAACTGAAGTGCGTGTTTACAGATCAGCCTCCAGTATTCTCTTTAGATAAGGGTATTCACTGGCCAATCAATGTGGCGATTATATCATCGGTACCTTCCACTTCATTAAACAACGGTGTGAGCTGAAGACGCATCCTATACAGAGACACACAGGATGTTATATCAGTATACAGCCTTTCTCTTCGTTAGTCTGTCCTTGAATGTTTTACTGTCAGCCATGCTAACACCCTGCTCTCCACAAGGAGAATGCACTGAACAAATATTTACCCTGATAAACACAGGCAGCTCATTAGACATGTCACTTCAAAGGAGCATGGGAAAAATTACTCAGCACAGTCTCTTGTGACAGAGATGTGAAGGTGCTCAAGAGCGGTATGTGTGTGTGTTACCTGTTACAGTCAACGTGCAGAAGCAGGTGGGAGGCACTGATGGTAAGGGCGATCTTGTGCCACTGGCCATCAGCGAGGCGGTAGGGGAAGGATTCAGAACGTGGCTTGCCTTTGAAGCGGTAGTGATAGCGGATCTCCTCTCTCACCCCGCTGCTTTCCAGCTCGAAGTAGCTGCAGGGGGAGAAGTCACAGGTCACAGATGCTCAGTTTCCTGAACAAAGGAAGGGGAAACTGAAAGAAAACACATTATGTGTACGAGGTTTTATCCAAAAGCAGGTTGGAAGATTTTTAAACCCCCACGGACTGCCATTTGGCTTTTTCTACCTTTAAAACCCGGAGAGCAGCCAAATGGCTTTTAGCTAGGCTTTAGCTTCAGCCAAGTGGAAGCTAAATTGGCTAGTCATTCATATGTAAATTGGGTCGTTATCTGGGAATTCTGGAGGGAGGGGAGTGGGGGTGTGTGATTGAGGGCGTGGGGGAGCTGCTAAAAGCTGTGCACTTCCTTTTGTGTTTCATCTTGATGCATTCTCAATCGTCCAGGGAAATAAATCTCCAAAAGTCACCAACTTGGAGTGTTTCAGTTTGCCATCTTAGGGAGAAATCAACACACATGGGTGTATGTCCTTTGTTGCTGAGATTTATTGATAAAAACAGTACAAAAAACCAACCATTTGTACACATATTTACAAATAATAATAAAAAGTGAGTGAGTACAATTCAACATTTTCAGCAATCACTCACAATCCTGGCACTGCCATGGTATCTGTAGTCTGCATTTACCACATGTGTATCTTTTGCAGTGAACACATCGCACAGTGGCATGATTGTTCTTGCAGTTGTGTTTGACCTGACACGTGGCTCTTTTTCCAGGGCTCGGTGTGGAGGGTTGTGTCCGAAGCAACTGTTCTTTTCTTGCCTTCTTCCCAGCTACATGAGAGCGAGCCAACTCTGTTGCAAGCGCCACCAGGAAGTCCACCCGTCTTTCCTTCGTCCCGGTGCATGCTTGATACAGCACATGTGCATTCAGTGCTGCCATGTCAATCATGTTATAAAACACGGCGACTGGCCAGCGCCGTGTTCCTTTGCGGACAGTGTACTCCCGAACCATCTGGTCCATCACATCCACGCCACACTTTGTTTTGTTGTAAAGGGAGACAGTGTTTGGCTTCCTTTTGGTGGTGTTATCAGTCTGAACCACGCTGTGCATGCTGCTAAGAACATAGACTGTCTTCTTCCGTTTGGCCGCATACGCCGTCAGCGTGGCAGCAGAGGTTGAAAACACCTAAGAAATAAGATAAATTGTTATTTCCATAGCCCTTTTACACACAATGAAACACATAAACATAGAACCACAAAAGACCTGTAACATACCTGAGTGGTGAATTCATTGCGATCTGTCTGTCTAGTGGATTGAGGAATTTCCCTGCGAATCCTGTTGACTGTGCCGAGGATGGTGGTTTTCCGTCTAAGAAGTTTTTGTGCAAGTGAAAGCGATGTGAAGAAATTGTCCGTGGTAACATTTCTGCCCTTGTCTAGGAATGGTTCCATCAGCCTCATTACTACATTTTCAGAAAGTCTCTCCCCAGTGGGACGATTGGGGTCCTTGCCAAGATATGGGAAGACATTGCAAATGTACTTGGATTTTAGGTCGCAAGCCACCCAAAACTTGATCCCAAACTTGTCAGGTTTACTTGCAATATACTGCAGGAAACAGCACCGAGTCTTTGATGGGAAAAGCTGTTCATCAACGGTGATATGTAGACCAGGGTTGTAGCACGTGATGCAGTTGGTGACAAATGATCCCCACACACTGGAAATTGCAGCAAACTTGTCAGTCTTTGCTCGATCACAGCGGGTGGACTTGTCATCAAAGCGTAGGTGTTGCATGATGTTTTGGAAGCGGTTTCGTGCCATAGTTCCAATTATCTGTGGGTTTCCCAGGTTTGCTGACCAGCAGTCATTTACAGATGGAACCCTGTAAACCCCCCGCAAGATCACAATTGCAATAAGGATGAAAATGATAAGAATGATATTTCCTTTTTGGTTTTGGAGAAAGTGTTACGATAAGACTTGAGAATACATAGCAACAGAAAAGGTAGATGGAGAGTGGCTCCAATGCAAATATGGCTGGATCACTATCTATTCCAGGGAAATGAGTATGCGACCCAAATATGGCTCTATCAGGCACCAGAACACAGGTGTCTGTGTCTTCCTATCTGAAAGTCTCAGAACTTTCTGAACTGTAGAGAAGGAAATTTATCCATCACCCTGCTCAGTACATAGCAACTCACAACTCACAGCAAAAATACCCCCAAGTGAGTAATTGTGCACTGTAAAAGTCTCAGTTTTCTCTTGCCCAGACCATAACACATACCCAGGGTTTAAAACTAAAACTGGGTCAGCAACAAATTCTAAATTTTGGTGTTTCCGAAATGGCAGAGGAGAGTGGACCTTGGGCTGAAATGCGGCTGAAAGATGAACAGATTGCTCAGTGTAACATTAAAGCACAAAGTTCATCTAACAAACAAAGATTGGGGGGGGGGGGGCTTTCTCTCTCAGTTTTACCTACTACCCTCACTTTACAGTGTGACTGCAGGCGTTTAACTTTAGCTCTTCCCTGCACCATGTGTGCTCTACTCTCCACCCTCATCAGGCACGCTAAATTAAGAGCCAACCAGGCACAAACAGCAGCAGCAGCCCAAGAGCCGCAGGCAACAAGTCGTGACATTTCAGCTTCCCTGCGGCTGAAAGTGACCCCAGCTCTGGAACCTCTGGCCTTAAGCACACATACACATTCACACACAGAAAGTACACCACATCTGGCAAACACAGCTCTCTAATATATAACCAAACATAGCCCAGAATGTCACCTATCCCAATATATTCAGAAGCAAAAAAACCAACCCAAAAAACACAGACTCACACAGGGATCAAGCCAATTCAATACCAAAGCTCGACAGCTCTCATGCATATTTATGAAAAGGGAGAGTGGACCTACTCCACAGAATATCAATCGGAATTATAGGACAGGAAGAGCTCAGAAGAACTTGACAAAAAAAAGAAAAAGTGTGCACACATACTGTAACTATGTAGGTGCAGTGGGTCAAAGTTGAACTGAGAAGTCAATCTATAAACTGAAGAACGCTTAAAAGATTACACTCCTGTATAGCTTTAAGGAAGACTGACGCTGCCACCCACATGCAAAGGAGCTTCATGAATGTGTTTTTCTTTTAATGATGTCATTTTGAATCCAAATGACATGCATTTATTTGGTATTAACCAAGGCTACATTATCATATCATAAACAAAGTTATGAGAGTTTACACAGGGTTTCAGATTGGCTGTTGCGTGAGTATTGTAATTAAGTCATGAATTGTTTGGCATCAAAAACCCTAATCTTTCTCCCAACACCAACCAAAACCTCAGGTTAATGAAAATGGACTGGCTCTTATATAGTGCTTTTCTGCTATACAACCTGTCTCATTCACCAGTGCATTTATATAAGCACGTTTTTCTATGTCTGAGTGCTACCTAACATTTACACACCTTCACACTCTGTTGAATGCATCGGCAGCAACTTTGGGTTCAGTATCTTGCCAAAGGACAACTCAGACCTGCCAAAGATCAAACCAACAATCTTTTATTAACCTGCTTCACCTCCTGAGCCGAAGCCACCCTATAATGTTAGGTTGTAATAACAAATGCATCTCAATAAATGTACAAATAAATGAACTAAGTCACTGAAACTTAGCAAGCAGGTCTGGCCCAGATCTGGTATCAAGCCGGCACTGCTGGTTGATTTCTGGTATGATAAGACGTATGTCATTCAGATATGGGCCAGGCCTGGGATAGATGGCACTGTCTACGTGATGGCATGCAATATCTGGCTCGATTGTGGTCTGGTTTATGTGGCCCAGGCCCATAGAAAACAGGTCTGGCCCGGATCTGGCATCAAGCTGGCACTTCTGACTGACCGGTATCATGGCAGAGTGTATGTCAACCAGATGTGGGCTAGGTCTGGCAATGATGGCACTATTTGTGTTCCTATTTTTCTATTTTAGTTAGATGACCCAAATGCCATTTGCAATACTATACTGCTATAGTAGCCAACGTTTCAAATGCAGGTTTGACAGGTTTGTGAGTGTACACTTTAACCAAAACCTAGTGACGGTTTACTCCTCTTTGCTGGTGGGCGGCTGTAGCTCAGGCGGTAGAGCAGGTCACCTACTGATCGGAAGGTTGGAGGTTCAATCCCTGGCTTCTCTTGCATGTCAAGAGTGTGAATGTAGTCAGGAAGCACTCAGTTTAGAGAAAGTGTGTGATTGGGAGAATATGGCATGTTGTATAGAGCTCTGAGTAATAAGGGGGAAAGGAAGTGCGCTATAAAATAATCAGTCCATTCACTATCCGAACAGTGTTCTGTCATCTTACTTTTGCACTATTATGTTCCGGCACATGTTGCTATTACATGGCTTGATTAAGGTACACATTAAGCTGACATCTGGGCCAGCACAGGGCCAGCAGTGTGTTTGCAACTGGTCCGTGGCTGCACACAACTTACACATGGCCCACATACCGCAAAGAATGATGCCCTTTTGGTTCAAATTATTTAAATGTCTTATCTTAGAAGTTCCAAACAAATAGAGTACCTTTGTTAAGTTGAATGAAACATTTGAACTGCTGCAACAAAACAAGAAGACAAAGGAAAGGAGATGGTGATGATCAGTACATGCTATCTTAGGGTTCAGCTCAAACCTCTTCCACACTGCTAATGATGGCCCATCAACCCCCCACACAGCAGGCTGAGTTAGTGCTAAAACAATTATCATGCAGTAATTTAACAGGCATCATGAGGAAATGTTTTTCTACAACATTAAATTGCATTTCCACACTTCAAGTAGAGACGGCTTCATTACAAACATGTGTGCATGTTTAAGAGAAAGGGTAGGGTGCGACTGGAAGGTTGACTTTGTACAGCGTGTCACCTTTTGTGGAATTAAATGAATACATCACTCTAGGCCTACGACGGGCACCAGCCTGACAGCCCGACTCCATCATGCTGCAGGACACGGAGCCACTGATACTTGTCAGCTGGAGAAGAATCATTTGCATTGAACGAGGAGCAAAAAGAGAATGAGAGTGCTCCAGCTTCGCCTCTTTCACTGATGGAAGCCTCTTCTGGGCTTCAAGAGGCCTGAAATTTCTGAACGAGCAGAAATCCTGATTTGACTCATGAAATAATCATCAAAGGCATTAACTCCACTTCACAGCGAGCATTTATTTTATGAAGCATTTAGTTGTAGCTATTGTATTCTCGCATTACAGCATATTTAATGAAGGAGAATAATCTATTGGCAGGCAGTCCATTTGTTATGAGCAGCGCAGGCTGACAGCTAATAAAAATGACATATCTGTTTTGGTGCTCTCTGTACAAAATATAAAAAATGAGCCTTATCACCATTTAAATGCTTTCTTTTCATTGCTGATCCTTTAATAACCACCATTGTACAAAGCCACTTTTTTTTTTAACTAATAGAAACTGCTGTGCTCAAACAGACGCCTAATGTGAGTATGCATAGCTTTCAGGGGAAAAAAGTGTTTGCATATCAAACAAAAGTGAAAGCTCGTTGGCAGGAATAGAGGGAGGCTTGTTTTTATTAGAATAAGTTTAGAGTTGATAGTAAAATATTAGACATTACAAATCCTCCATTTTCGGAACCTAAATAAGTTGCAGGGAAAAATTAACTTCATGAAACAATTAAAATTTGTTAAGATACTAAAGGGCAAGGCTTAAAACAATCCCAAACTTTGCTTTATAAAAAAAAAAAAAACAAGTACATGCCATGATTGAATAGCTAATAGAGGTACTTTTAGCAGTACTAGCTCAAGTCATTGTTTTCTATATTAGTTTATCAGTTTCTCACATCATTCTGGAGGATTTTTTTGTATAGCAATGCTTCTGTTATTTAAATCAGGTTAAACTCTGAATTTTGAGGGCTATCGCAATACCTCGATTATTTTCTTTTTCAGCAGTTGTGTTTTAGATACAGAAGAGTTCCTGGTTGACTCAATGAATTAAACCTGAAACCTCAAATTGTTAGCCCACCACCACTGTGCTTTACAGTTGGTATGAGGTGTTTGTGATGATATGCTGTGGATTATGGCCAAAATCACCACTTAAGTCCTGGCAACCCTTCCAAAGAACTCATGCGTTTTTAGTGTTTATCTAAATGCACTGTCGTGAACCTTTAACATTAGACACACGAGCTGAGGCTCGCAGAGTCTGTCAAGAAGTGTCTTATCTCCCGAGATATTCAGCCCTGGGAAAATTGTGTATTAACACAAGACAAGCTCCAACTTCTGCTTTTATAGTGGTGTTCACACTTGCTGATGATTAGCTAATCGAGTGCATTCGATTAGCAGCATCTGGCTTTTCTGACCCTCTTTATTTCTATAGCAGTAGGAGTGCACTTAATTTTTCACAGGGACAAAGACTTGTACAAACAAAAACGTGTACTTCCAAGCAGCATTGTCCTGTGAAAATGAAAAAAAAAAGCTCTAGGAAAGACATTTCTAATAATTACACTGTAATTCCATAGAAAAAGCTGGAAATTTACCTATTTACAAATCTGTAGAGACATAGAGCAAAATCAACATATTTACCCTAGTAAATATGAGACCGTACACTGATTGACTGCTGAAGCCAAAAACTACACTGCTGAGAGAAAAAGAGACTCAAACAAAGTATTACATTTGCAGACTACAGAGCTAAGGTGGAACAGCCTAGTGTGTGAGATATTTCTCCCTGGGTTTGCAACAAAAACAAAGAGTCCAGTGATCCATTATTAATTTTGAAAAGAAAAATGCTTTGAACCATACACACTACTGCACAGTGAGAATACTATTTTGTTGGGCTCGCATCTCACTGTCAAGAAAGAGGATCCAGTTATCATTCATATATTCTAATGCCCTGGATGTTGAAGGTAGTGTGAAGAGACACACAGATAACATAAAGAAATTATTCTGCACACTGACACATGGCACAAACATTGATTGAAAGTACTCTGATATATTTTTCTCTAGAAATTTCTCATATGCCTTAAGGACTGTAAGTTCAGTCCTTGTACAAGCTCATGGTCATCGTATCTTAAACCTAACACATGACTTGAAATATATCATATAGAGCATATACTGTAAGGGTTTCCCAGTTCTTGTTTGTGGGATCCTGAATTATAATCAGATTTCTTCAACTTCTAAATGTGCAAATTTTCCTTTGCCATGAGCATCACAAACAAAATTTGATTTGCCTCCACTGTGCTACAAACTCCAATCGATTTGATTTTCATATTTATCTGTTAAATGTTGTACCACTTAAAAGTTTGTGGTCACGTAAAAACGTGCTCACATTTGTTGTTTTATACAATTTAACACACTACGTTGTCAATAATAAAGAATAATTATTCAAATCATTAATCATTTATTATCTACACAAGTGTACAGCGGCTACAGTGTTCTAATGGCAAGTTGTATTATGTTGAAAGGAAACGTTTAGGAAAACATATTTTGTGTGTTGGCAGAGTTAGCACGACTCTGGTTCTGATTAAAGAAATTCAAATTCTGCTTCTCAGTATTTAACATTAACGCCAGAATCTGAGACTGATCTGCTGCGTCAGTCTCTGTGGGCACTGTGCATACTGCCCTTTTCATGTAGTATTACCAACTGCCTCTGACCAGAATCAAAAGAGAAGCTGGAAACATTGGTGGCTAAAAGAGCAAGAAGACAACTACATCAGTTTGAATTATATAGCATCATATATCATATGCCCCACTGCTCATCATCTAGCACCTTTATTATATGGTACTCATAAGCAGAGATGGGCAGTGTAATCCGATTACTTTTTTCAGGTAACGAGTAAAGTAAGGGATTACTATTGCAAAAACGGTACTTGGATTATCTTTACTTTCCCGTAGGAACGCTGCGTTACTGCGCTACTAAAACCGTGATTTTTTTGCGAGAATGTCTCATGACAGGGAAGTAAGCAAGTGCGACGGTTGTGACAACAGCTGTGTGCAGATCAACAGTGGATCATCGAGTACTGGAGAGAGTATGAGCGTGCAGCGTTTAAAAAGTGTAGAAGTACTGACCTTACTTTAACCCTTGTGTGGTGTTCGTATTTTTGTTACTCAGCCAGTGTTCATGGGTCTGGTGGACCCGCTAGAGTTTTGGCTTTCCAAATTAACACTATCAAACAATTTTATGTTAAATTACTCAACAGATGTTTACTTCATCCCAATTACAAGCCATATGAACAGCAAACATGGTTAATTTTTTCCCTTTACCTTTATTAGATCACATTTATGAATTAATGTGCTTCTCGTTTTTCTTTTATATAAAATGTTATAAAAAAAATCAGTTATAATCAAGTGGAGTGAGTGGAAAGACACAACACATTTACACGTAAAGCAATATGTTTCACAACTAAATGGCATCAGCTGCTCATCAATGGTGACATTAGGCCCAGGGTTGTAAAACAGGGGAGGTGGTGCACACACTTATCCCACACTGTCCTGATGGCAGGTAGCTTGTCTCTCTGCCGTCGAGCTGGTCTGTCGTCTCGGTTATCAAAACGGATAATCCTGGAAATTTTGTGGAAGTTTTCCAGAGACATTGATGCACGGAAAGGTTCTTGCCGGTTTCTGCATCCCACAGGCATTCTGTGGATTCCCCTTTGGACCTGAAAACTCCAGCAAGGATAAGAACCCCAAAGTAGGCCTTTGGGGTTCTTAGATGGATTTGGTCCATCTCCTTCCACCTCTCTCCAAAAACACACCTTCCTTCTAGATTACTGCAATCCAGAATAATTTTCTGGATGGAATCTGGGATGAAAAGCTCAAATGAAGACTTGATGTCCTGCACATGAGTAACTGTCAGCCGTGTTGGCCCTGGCTTATCACAGTAGCAGCTCTGCAGGGTGGCTCATTTCTTGGGCAAGAAGACCATTCAATTTCACCAGTTATTGACATCCATATTTCTTCACTTGCTGTCTGGTGGGCTTGTTCTGGTCCTGGAGCTGGCTGCAGATGGGGTACTCGTCTTCGTTTTGTTACTAAATGGTGCTCAACCTCATCCTCTTCTTCAAAGTCACTGTCAGACTCAGAAATGTGAAATATTCTGAAACCTCTTTGTCAACATCATCATCAGAAGCCCCTCTCTCTTCCAAAATCAATTGGATGGCCCTCGCAGCAGATAATCTTTTGCCATCTTGATCAGTTGTGATAAAGAACCACACTGGCAAAGTCTTATTTATAGTATTATGCCCCTAATTTGCAGGTGGGACAGGGTATGAGAAAATAAAATTTGGATCCCTCAAGAAAGAGGGTAAAATGTGTGGGAATGTAAGAGCAGACGTGTTGATAGTTGAATTTTCAACAATGTTGCAACTTTGTGCGCGAGCAGGAGGGGAAGAAAACACCATCAGCAGCACCAGAAAGGAGGAAGACAGAGTGTGGGAACACAGGACCTGCACTTTCAACACTTTTACTAGACCTGGGTCCAGTGGACCCGAACACCTTGTATGTAATGTAAATGCGTGGGGGGAGGTACAGTATGAGGTCATTGAAAATTTGTTCAGATTCATGTTCTTCACAGAAAATAAGCCAAAGCCAATGAATTTCAGGTTGAAAAAATAATTGTTTAATTTTTCTTTTGAAAAAAACTGAAAACTGGTCTCACAGACCCGAACACCATACAAGGGTTAAGTTTGATTCCATAAAAAGTGACAAAAACATTAGCATCCATTAGCATTGTGCGTGGGAAGAAAACATCTTTTTACAGCGAAAAAAACCCTAAACTTCCAAGCAAGCTCCGAGTGTGCTACCACGTAATGGGAAATTCACAGAGAAACTGCCGTATCCTTCCACTGACCGCTGCGGCACACCTGCACCAGGGTAAACCTTCGCCTACCCAACTCCTGCTTTACAGGTGAAAATAGAGCAAAAGGACTGCTAGTCTTTGATTTTATTTATTTTCTGCTGTGTTTTACTTCAATCAATAAATCTTTATTTATAAAGCACTTTTCATACAAAAAATGTAGCACAAAGTGCTTAACATAGTTAAAAGCAGCCCACCCCACCCTCCAACTCACTCCCCACACTCTCATTAACATAAATGATGTGAATACACACATATCTCCCCCCCCCCCCACCCACACACACACACACACACACACACACACACACACACACGCGCACACTTAAAGAGTAAAAATTGGGCTGGGTTCACATGAGCCAAGTGAGGAAACACTATAACAGGGAGCCGTCTGCACCGAGAGCCGGTCACAGACCGCAGCCTCCAGGCTGGGCACACAGCAGGAGGGAGGCAAAGGAGCCCCCCAGCCAGGCTGAGAGGAACCCCAGAGACCCAGCAGCCACGGTCGATCACAGCCCCGGTGCAGAGAGCCCCCTTCGAGGAAACACTATTGTCACATCACATGTGCAGGTACATTGGTACAGCACATGCGAGTGAAATTCTTGTGTGCGAGCTTCACAAACAACAGAGTTGTGCAAAATACAATAACATAAACAGGCAAAATATACGAATGGCTAAATCTGAAACTAATAAATATATATGTACAATATATAATAGTATATGCAAAAAAAAAAAAATTTCTGGATGTGTATACTAAATGTTTTTCTACGTGTGTGTGTGTGTGTGTGTATACACATATTTTACAAATTAAATAGAGTCAATAAGTAAAATATATAAAAATATACAGAGTGAGACATGTGCAAAACAGTGGCATTACTGTACAGTATGGAGTGCATAATGTTGAAGTTCCAGTAGTGAAGGTGAGGTGTCTATGACGTGTTCGGCAGTCTGATGGCCTGATGGAAAAAGCTGTCTCTCAGTCTGCTGGTACGGGACCGGATGCTGCAGAACCTCCTTCCTGATGGAAGTAGTCTGAACAGTTTATGGCTGGGGTGACTGGAGTCCTTGATGATCCTCCCCGCTTTCCTCAGGCACCGCTTCCTATAGATGTCTTGGAGGGAGGGAAGCTCACCTCCAATTATCAGTTCAGAGCACCGCACTACTTTCTGGAGAGCTTTGCGGTTGTAGGCGGTGCTGTTGCCATACCAGGTGGTGATGCATCCAGTGAGGATGCTCTCAATGGCACAGTGATAGAAGGTCCTGAGGATGCGGGGGCTCATGCCAAATCTTTTCAGTCTCCTGAGAAAGAAGAGGCGCTGTTGCGCCTTCTTCACTGTTTTGTTTATGTGTACTGACCACGTAAGATCCTCAGCCAGATGTACACCAAGGAACCGGAAGCTGCTCACTCTCTCCACAGCAGCGCCATTGATGGTGATGGGGGTGTGTACTTCTCTGCACCTCCGGAAGTCCACTATCAACTCCTTTGTCTTTGCGACGTTGAGGGTGAGATGGTTGTCTTGACACCAGTGGGTCAGGGCGCTGACCTCCTCCCTGTAAGCCGTCTCATCACCGTTGGTGATAAGACCCACCACTGTAGTGTCGTCCGCAAACTTCACAATGATGTTGGAGTTGTTAGTGGCCGTGCAGTCGTAGGTGTAGAGTGAGTACAGGAGAGGGCTCAGTACACACCCCTGTGGAGCACCAACGTTCAGTGTGATGGGGGATGAGGTGATGCTGCCCAGTCTGACCACTTGGCGTCTGTCAGACAGGAAGCTAAGGATCCAGCTGCAGAGGGAGCTGCTCAGTCCTAGATCCTGCAGTTTCCTGTCCAGCTTCGAGGGAACGATGGTATTGAATGCTGAGCTGTAATCTACAAACAGCATTCTCACGTATGTGAGAATGCTGATACAGAACGGGATACAATATAAATATAAATATAAATAGAGTAAGAAGATTAAAAAATGGATAAGAATAAAATCAATAAATATTAGGTAAAGCCTAAATTAATAATAAAATAACAGGATAGAATAAATAAGCATAAAATAAATAAACGCTAAGTAAAAGCTAAATTAAAAAGGTGGGTCTTGAGCCTGTTCTTAAAAACATGTACGTTCTCTGCGGCCCTGAGCTCCTCCGGCAGGCTGTTCCACAGACGAGGGCCATACCACTGAAAAGCTGCCTCTCCATGAGTATGTGTCCTGACTTTAGGGACGATCAAAAGGCCAGTACCAGAGGACCTCAGGGTCCGCGAGGGTTCATATGGTAAAAGCAGATCTGAGAGATAAGAAGGCCCAAGACCATTAAGACATTTAAAAACCAATAAAAGAACTTTAAAATCGATCCTGAAACACACGGGGAGCCAATGCAGCGATTCTAAAACCGGTGTAATGTGGGCCCGCCCTCTGGTCTTTGTCAGCACACGAGCTCCCGAGTTTTGCAAAAGTTGTAAAGTTGAAATATTCTTCTTAGGAAGACCAGAGAGCAGGGCATTACAGTAATCAATGCGACTGGTAATAAAAGCATGCATCAGCATCTCCGTGTTGGCCCGAGAGAGAATTGGGCGGACTCTGGCTATATTTTTTAGATGATAAAATCCAATTTTGGTTACATGTTTAATATGTGGGATAAAACCAAGCTCAGAGTCAAAAATAACACCCAGGTTTTTCACTTGTAACGAAGGACATAGTGAAAATGCCTCTAATTTAGACAAGAGTTTCTCTCTCTGAGCCTCAGGACCGACGATTAAAACTTCAGTTTTGTCCTGGTTAAGCTGTAAAAAGTTTTCTGCCATCCAAGATCTTATATCTAAAATACAGTTAAAAAGGGCATCCATTGGTCTGGTGTCATCAGGAGACACGGAGATGTACAGCTGCGTGTCATCAGCGTAACTGTGGAAGTTCACTCCATGCCTCCTGATGACACTGCCGAGAGGGAGCATATACAAAATTACAATATTAAAATTAATAAAACTATAAAAGTTTTAAAAATAGACTTTTCCATTTGATTACATTTTGTATGATGGATTATGCAGAAAAAGTAAAATTGGGCTGAAAGATCTATCGCTTTATCACCTATTCAGGTTGTAAATCGTGTTTTTTAAAAGTAACTAAGTAATTAATTACTTTTGAAAATAAGTAATCAGTAAAGTAACGGGATTACTTTTTGGGGGAAGTAATCAGTAATTAGTTACTGATTACTTTTTTCAAGTAACTTGACCAACACTGCTCATAAGAGACAAGAAAGTAAGCAGAGTCAGAATCAGAATACTTTAATAATCCCTAAGGAAATTATGTGGTTACAGTTGCTCCAAGATAAATATATTACAAAGTTTACAAAATATAAAAAAAATAGCTCTATACAAATAGCTCAAGAATATTACAGAGGTGAAATTTATATGACTAGCATTTTATTCTAACTTGTAAAACTTTGTTATTTGTTATTTTTACTGTAGAGCATGTGCAAAAGGATGTAACTATTGCAGTGTGTGCAGTGTACTACATGGAGGAGTTATACAGACAGGAATGATTTCCTGTGTCGTTCAGTGGTGCATTTGGGTAATCTCAGTCTCTCACTGAGCGTGCTCCTGTGACCGGCCAGCATGTCATGGAGTAGGTGGGAGGTGTTATCCAGCATTGTCCTTATCTTGGACAACATCTGCCTGCCCAACACCAACTTAAAGGAGTCTAGCTGCATCCGCACCACATTGCTGCCCTTGCGGATCAGTTTGTGATTGCGACCCTCAACCTTGCTGTCCCAGCATACAACAGCATAGAAGATGGCACTAGCCACAACAGACTCGTAAAAAATCCTGAGCATTGGCCGACAGATGTTTAAAGACAGTCACTAACAGGATTTATTATTAATGCAATCAGAATTAGTTCGATTTTTATTTATTTTTTGAAAACTTACTTTCAAGAATGAGTACTCTCCTAAACATTTGACTGGTATGATTTGGCACAGCCATTTAATAATAATATGATTACGCACATTACTACAGCAAAATAATTAGCAAGTTACGTAAATCAAATTTTTTCAAATGCATGAAAAAAAGGTGAAAAAATGTAAATGTCGGTGTGGTTGTTTTCCAGACTATGTTTGGTTGTTAGCAGCTGCCAGACAACCAGCAGAAACTCCAGGATGTCAACGGTTGCAACAATCATAAAGCGTCATATCAGTTTTTGAACTCTTAGCCTAACAAGGCAGCAAATGGACAAATAATTCCTTAAGTGGAAACTGCTGACTTTTGACTGAATAGTCAAAGTGATAAGTGGTGGTATGAGTGTTAATGGGGGATATAACACTTAATACCAGTACAAATTCCTCTAGCATGTTTTTCTATAGTATTATGAGTCTGCTAAGACCAGAGGAGACGGTGGTTCAAACTACTATGTGATAAATAAACAGCCACAGTGGCAGGGTTGCAGGCTGCATCTCCTGAGATGGAGATTGTGGGCTGTAGAAAGTCTCGGAAGTGCTGTGACAGCTGTGGGAGGAAGCTGTTGAGGTGACAAGTGTTCTTTATCAAAATCCAGTGGCATTGTCTGTGGGAGAAAAGTTTTGGAAATGAATGGCTGCCAGAGAGTTCTGGGTTAGCTGTATATCATCCTGCCCTTTTTCTTCACCTCCAGTGTCATGCAGCGATTTCATAGAAGGCAGATGACAGCCAATTATCTGCTATATAGGAAGGTCAGCACTCTGGAGCTTGTCCATAGAACGGGAGGAGAAGGAGGTAAAGCAGATATGACGATGGCAAAGCACTCCGGTGCCTTCTCTACTGACCTGTAAAGTATGACCAGGATTGGTTGCAAGGCGTTGTGCTTCAGTTGTCACAAGAAGGCTATGCTTGATTGGAGATTGTGGATTTAGCAAATGTTGCGATCAGGTCAGAGGGTGGTAGTGGAAAGGTGCACAGCTTGAGGTATATAGATCAATGGGATGTGATGTGAAAGAAGAAATCAATTCTCATTTTCACAGTTTGGAGTGTGTTCAGCATGACATTAATACCAGCCAAGCGCTGTGTGACGCAGGCCACCTCAGGTTTGTTATAATGAGGGTGACGACGATGTCAGGTCTAAACAGTCAACGAATCGTTTGAGTACAGGATGTAGTGGAGTGAATAAAACATAAACAGAGGGGAGCGTCTGCCAAAAATTAAAAATATGCCTCATGAATGGCTGTCCCTGAATTTATTATTAATATTTTGTTTTACTTTGGGCACCAGATTTCTTTGACTCAGCAAATATCGTAGCCCAAGATGTGCCTCTTTCCCTTTCATGGCCCCTGGTGGTACTATGCTATATTGATTCCTCCCACCTCCACCCCCCAGTTTTCTAGTAGTGTTGGAGAAATCAATACAACAAAGTATCAAGATATTTTGCATGGCAATATTTTATCGATATAGGGATATCAAATGTTGTCATCTTATCAAAACTGCTCATACAAATTGAACTTTTTAGTGCTACAATAATATGTACATAAGCTACAGTTATTATAGAAAGAAGGTGGTATTGTAATGCGGCATCTCTGGCGATTCCAATCTTCTTTTGCCACACATAGTCATAGAGACAAACTGCTTCAAACTTCAAACTAATAGCAACCACAGATGTTTCTGGGAAGTTTGAGAGAGACCCCCAATAAGAATGTCTTTTGCTGCTAGAAAGCAGGCAGAGCCACCGCTGTGCTATGTGAGTAATTTGTTTTCCTGAGGGACTCACGCTATCGAGGCTGCTTCCCTGCAGGCTTCTTAGCCAGACAGGGAGCGGCACTGCCCAATGACATGTTTAGTTTTCAAAGGCGGCATCACAGAAATGAGAGCAGCAGCTGAGAAAACCAAATGTTGATCTCAAAACTATCTTGAGAATATAGGAGCTTTGATGTATGACTTAGGTTTGATGCCTTAATGCTCTGCCTGAAAACCACATCATCCAAGTTGAGCATTATTTTCTGGTAAACCTCAGTCACTGCTGTATGAGTGTGCAGTCCTGCCACTATCAGAAACAACACTTCATGTGTGTGCGTGCGTGTCATCATTCTGTCTGTAAACATAATAGCCCGAAATGTTTTTTAATAATTCTGATGAAACTTTGTAGGGGTTCAGAGTGGGGTCATGTTAACAATCCATTAAAATTTGTGTTACGTCCACGAAGGTCTTCAAGGTCAACTTAATGATTTGTTGGTCAAAAATGGACAAAAAGCTTTAGAACTTTGAAACTATGATTATTACAAGTGTGCTCTTTGTTAAAAATACATATTAAGTAATTAAAATACCATTTGACCTCTGGCTTTATTTAAGGTCAATAAATTCATCTGAAGGTTAAAGTGATAATAATCACTTTTAACACTTTTTGGCTCTTTTTAAATGTACTTTAAGTACTTAGTCTTTTTTTTCCCCCTGTTGGCAGATGTGAAATGCAAAGTGAGGTCAGAAGTCAAATGTAACATGTAGTGTGATATTTAGAATCCCCGCATATCATTCCTAATATGCTTTCAAGACCTACAATGGCAATAACAAACAGTTTAAATAGTTTCATACAGCATTATTATCATTTTGACCTACAGCTTAATCTGCTGGCCTTAAAGGAGAGTACAGAGCTCAAATGTGTCATTAAGTATCTTTCTACATGTTGACAAAAAACAAACACACTTATGAGAATCATAGTTTTTAAGTTATTAGGCTTATTGTCAATTTTCAACAAATAAAATGACCTTGAAGACCTTGGTGGATGTAAGCCATGATACATCATATCAGAGGATCATATCAGATCAGGAGAGGATCATATTCTCTACTGTTCACTGGTTTCACCATACTTAAGCTATTGTGCAGAGGTCTGGGGCAATAACTATAAAACCACATTACATTCACTTTTTACTCTTCAAAAAAAAGCAATTCGAATCATCCACAATGCAGGTTATAGGGAACATACAAACTCACTATTTTTGCAGTCTGAAATATTGAAAATTGACGATATAGTGAAATTCCAAACAGCACAAATTCTATTCAAAGCAAAAAATAAAGAACTGCCAGGTAATATTCAGAGTATGTTTTTTTTGAAAGAAGGAAGTTATAATTTAAGGGGTTTTTGTAACTTCAAAACAATGAAGGTACGTACTACAAGAAAAGGCTTTTGTGTTTCTGTTCAAGGAGTGAAACTATGGAACAAACTGAATATGGAATTAAAGCAATGTCCAAACATAAAACTGTTCAAAAAGAGTTATAAAAATATGATCTTCTCGATCTATAAAGAAAAGGAAAATATTTAAATTAAGTGAATGTCTCTATTTAAAAACAAACAAACAAAAAATCCATGATGTGATATTATAGAATATAGTATATCAGAAATCTGTTCACTATTTTTATTACAAATTATATCAGTAAGGAAGCTGACTAAATATTCACTGATAATTTATGGGACAGGGGTGGGATTAAATAAGTGTATACTTCTTCCCACTCCCTTTCAACATGTAAATTAATCAGAATGTTTTTTTTTTATGTAATTTGTATAGTATATATATTTTTTTCTCTCATTTCTTTTCTAAATGTACTTGTATATTGTTCACATGTTGAAATAAATTACCAATCAATCAATCAATCAATCAATCAATACCATGATCCCACTACAAAATTTATGAGAAAAACTTTTCAAACTATCATGTTTACAAACTTAATGGCATGCACACACAAACAAATATTTATATTTAAATTATATATTTAATATGGCTTTCAACAGAGCAAACAACAAAAGCCTCCAGTTCAGTGGCATCAACGTGTCTTGTAGAGCAGCGGTCTCAAACCCCCGGGCCACGGCCGGTACCAGTCCGTGAGTCGTTTGGTACCAAACCACAAGTGTTGAGGCTCGGGTGTGAAGTTTGTGGTTTTCAGGGTTTCATCGTTATTTTTTTTATTGTTTTTAAAGTTAACTCTGTTTCCCTGGGTCTTTTCCCGTGTGTTATGAATAAAACTTTTTTTTGGTACGGGTACTGGTTTTATTTTGTTGTATTTATCCGCGACACCTTAAAGGCTGGTCCGTGAAAATATTGTCAGACATAAACCGGCCCATGGCGCAAAAAAGGTTGGGGACCGCTGCTGTGGAGAATCACTCACCTTACAATGCTGCCAGGATGAAAGCTTTCAAAGTACGGACAGCTCCATGTATTTTTGATGTATCTCTAGAAGAATTTACTCATCATTAAAGCAAAAGTAACTTCTACATAGCTAGCCTAAACAAAATACCCCATTTAAATGACTCTCTCTGACCTTTACAGTTTACAGCCAGAAGAGTTCTGGTAGTATTATCTTTTATTTTATTTTTTTTCTTTCTTTCGTAATATTATTTTTTTACATTAATGTCATGGCATAACAGTAAAGTTGACCGAGTATTTTTCTGATGTCAGGTAAATCATTCCTACAGTTTAAATGAGTCACTGCTGACAGCCTGTATTGCAGTGGAGAAGAATGGATTGGTGGAATTTGAGATGTAAGGCAGTGTTAAGACAGGTGTGCTCACATGTTGGTGTCACATTTTACACAAAGGAAAATTCAAAAGAAGGCTGGAGGGCAAAGGACCGCAGTACTGTTTATGCCCACCAGGTAGGCGTGTCCCAGTAGCACTGACGTCACGCAAAAACTATGGATTGAACGTGTACAGAACGCCAAATAACTGCCACTTTGAAAATGTTTGTGACAGGAACTTTGTAGCCCTTCGGATGCACTTTAAGGTGTAAAAATAGTATTCCAGTAGGTTCCAGTACTGTTCACATAATAAGCGCACTGTTCCACATTTGATATCAAGATGGGTTGAATACATGTGTAAAATGGAAACAGTAACTGTAGAACAAACTGTAATTCTGGGAAAGTATCTATTAAGTCCAGACAAAGCCAAAGACAGCATTTGTACCGTATTGCACACCTTTAAAGCAAACCCTGCAAGGGAGTGCACTTTCTAGAATAATCTAGGGAGTTCATTGAGGAAACTGGCATCTGTCGGAGGTGAGAGGCCATGGCTCATCCTAGTGCTGCTCCACTGGGGAGATCAGGAGTTCAGGATCGCAGCCAGCAGGTTATTCTTCTTCAACATTCAAACACAAATCCCATTTCATGGCAAAACAAGCTTTTGTGGATCAACCTATAGCACGAAATAAACAGGCTGGAGGAGGACGCAGGAATTTTCTATGGCAACACTTAGTTTTAGGATCATTTTAGGATCATCTGGCAGAGAAAGACGAAACCAAATTGTCAGTGGCAGTTTTACCAAGTAATGATGATTAATCATTTTGTTTTGTCAATATGCCATCAGACCTGCTTTTCAAAGGTATAAGTTATAGAGAATCAGATGCTATGAATTAATTTTCTTAAGCTAAAATTTATTTTAACACAACGTACAAAAACAAAATGAACAACATTAACATTTTTCTTCCAATAATAGAGATTGAAGTCATGAGGTGGATAACAGTCAATGTGGGTATTGGTACAACTGTCTTATAAAAGAAATCTTCCATTGCCTTTGGGTTTAGGCAGGGTTTTTCTATTCTACACATGACCTGTACTTTTACTAAGGCACGGGAGACTGAAATGTTCACCTTTACACCTGTGCAAAGGAACTTTGTAAGCAAGGAATTTTAAAATATCCATAAATATGCTGACTTCTGTTAAAACGTTTGACAGACGTCAGCATCTAAAAATTGTGGAGAGCCAATTTATCGCTCCCGTGTTCAACTAACTGCTGATATCAATAGAATTCAGCAGTGGGCCAGGCATTTTCTGCATCCAGCTTCCCTGCACTCACCAACATTCATAAACTTTTACCAGGAAGCCAAGCTTAACAAGTCCCTCTTCTTCCCCAGCATGTTTCTTCAAAGAGAAGAACCTGTGAGTGCTTATGAAGTGAGGCACTGAGGGAGAGGCAGACCTGTAGAGTGACAAAAGGGCAAGCAGATGAACAGAGCAGCTGGAGGAGAATGGCTGAGCATCTTTGAGTGCACTGGTGGGAAGAGCAGTGGAGAGACCAGGCTTTGAGTTACTTCATCACAGAGCTATTTCCACTTGCTGACAATAAGAGCGTTACTGGTACCCAGAAAACTGCTGTCTAGGCAGAAATGGGATTCTTTTGTTCTATTCAGTCTAGTGGAGCAGCAATAAACCTTTCTCCCCATTCCCCAGTGCTGGGTGCAAGAAAAAAAAAACAACTTTTTCTGCTTTAACACAGGGCACAGAGAAATGCTTGCATTCAGAAGATGTTTTACCTTTGAGGATGAGGACAGCGGAGGAGGAGAGGAGGGGCGAGAGAAAGGATATTATCATATCAGGAAAGCAGAGTTAGCAGAGTCAGTGGGAGGGAGGAAAGACAGGACCGTTTGATTGTGCAGGGAGAAAGATGAAGAAGGAAAGGAAAGACAGAGCGATAGAGAAGGAATGTCTGATTGGATTTGGGTGAGCCGTAGAGCTACAGTGGCTGTGTGTTAGGTGGCTGAATGGGAGACTTGTGTTATAATGGGAAAGAATGGCCATCGGCAGAGGGCTAATAGGGCCTTCAGAGAGGATTCAGAGGTTCAGAACAAATCCTCAGTCACAATGGAGCACAGGTCTGCACCAAGCCAGTCAAGGCTGCGCCCATCTCACCAAATTTAATTACGCTCACAGTGTGGCGGTCTCTCTCCGAAAACAACTCGTCTCAAAATAACTTCATCCTGCTGTGGCTTAGCTGGGTTAGATTTGCATCTAAATCTCTCTCTTGCAATACCTCACAATGCACAATATATGAAGAAAAATGACTGAAAGTCAGTTAAACGGTTTGGTGGTAGTGGTGAAGAAACATTTATAATTATACTATGTCTGAATGTTACATAATGAGTTTCATCCAAAATTACAGGAATGAAAGTCTTGCTAATGTTAGCTGTATGGTAATACTATCTAGCTACATAGGCATGCTTTAAAGGTATAAAGCCCTGGATGGCCTTAAATTTTCTTCTTTTAAATTTGGACAAAACTGGAGTTATTGTACTTTAAGTCCCTAAAAACCTCAGAAACATGGTGTTTAACCAGGCACTTTCTCTGAATGGCATTACCTCGTCTTCCTTGGAGTCATTTTTGACCAGGATATGCCCTTCAACATGCAAATGAAACAAATATGTACGACTGTGTTCTTTCATCTGTGCAAAATTGCCAAAACTACAAAATCTCTCTAGGATGCTGAAAAGTCACTCTACAATCACAGTAAGGTATTCTGAAAAGCCTTCAGTTGACCTACACTGTTACAAAAAACATGTTAAAAAAAAACAAAACGGTAATATTCCGGCAGCTGGGGCGCCAAAACACTACCGTAAAATAACAGAAAATAACTCCCTCATAAAAATACGGTTATTTCCAGTAATGACAATACAGTTTGTTGCGCTAATTTTACATGGGATCTTGCCCTTTCAAGTGATTTTAAACATTAAATTAGGAACATGTTAATGTGATTAAACAATGAAATTACCTATAAATAGGGAAAAAAAACAAATCTTAAAAAAACAGTAATATTCCGGCAGCTTGGGCGCCAAAATACTACCGTAAAATAACAGAAAATAACTTTCTCATGAAAATACAGTCATTTTCAGTAATGACAATAGAGTTTGTTGCGCTAATTTTACATGGGATTCTGCCTTTTCCAAGTGCTTTTAGACATTAAATTAGGAACATTTTAACGTGATCAAACAATGAAATTACCTATAAACAAGGTCAATGAATGTGGCAATATGAATCATAATACGTAAATGTACAGAAATATACAGTTAACAGTTGGTTTAAATAATAATGGATTGCATGCCCTGGGACAGACTGACAGAGGCGAGGCTGCGTATCGCACCATCGGCCCCTCTGGCCATCACCAGTAGGCGAAGAGTCTTAACCACGGACACAATACCGAGAGTGTCCAACGGCACTCCTCGAACGGCAATCTTCTGATCACAAGGCAAACTGTCAACTCTTGAGCCACGATCGCCCTAAATTGCAATGATAATAATACTTATGTGATGTAAGACAAGCTTATAGGAATCATGTTATATACTTTTCCATAGCATTACATTTGAATTCAACAGTTCGATCTTTTAAATAACGGACAGGTATTTGTGAAATCATGATACATTTGTGAATGTATTTTAACAATCTAAATATGCATATTTAATAATCATGGCAATTATGTTTCATTACATTACAGTGATTTAACGTTAATTTACATTTGAAATGTGAAATCACAGTCTATTTACGTAACTTTAATGATATTCTAGAAGAACAGAACAAAACTGTAAAATGCACAGTAAAATACTTTTATATTAGGATTTTTTCCTACAGTACAGCCATACCCACGACCTTGTGGTTGTTAGTTCACATTCATTGGCCGATGCTTAGCGTCATGTTATTATGTGTCCCAACATCCAATGGCATGTCACATTGTTTTCATGGCCACACCCTCACCCCAGGTGCAGAGGCCTATTTCTGTTCAAGAATGTTGTGAATACTTTGAGATTTATATTAATTGCAATTCCTACCTCTACATTTATTTTTTTAAATATATAATTAGCACAGCGTGGCCGTGCAATGTTTTATATGTTTTTTTTAGTTTTTATTACTATTAATTATATTTTCACTTGTTACCTCTGAATTATTGAATCAGACCAAGATGACATGAAATTTTCAGCAAAATTATAATTCAAATACTCCTTTAATTATTGATTATTCTCATTAATTTTCGATCATTTTATATATTTTTCCATAGTATTACATTTGAATTTAACAGATCATTCTCTCACATAACAGACAAATATTCGTGAAATTATGATACATTTCTGAATGTATTTTTACAATCTAAATATGCATATGTACAAAAAAATATATTTAAAAAACAAGTAAATTGTGTTTTACTATATTTACAATGATGTTATGTTATCTTACCTTTGACATGTAAAATCACAGTCTACTTATGTACATTTAATGATATTCTAGAAAGACAGTACAAAACTGTAAAATATACACAGTAAGATACTTTAACATTAGTGTTTTTTGGAACAGTGGAATATGCTGCATTCAGAGTGCTCACAGGGACTAGAAACAGAGCTTAACTCTCCCATATTGGTCTCTCTCTTCATTGGTTCCCTATTTTATCCAGAATCAAATGTAACATCCTTTTTCTAACATACAAGGTCTTAAGTAATCAGGACCCATCTTATTTTACAGACACGATAGTATCATATCATCCTAGTAGAGCTCTTTGTTCTCAGACTTACTTGAGGTTCCTAGGGTACTTAAAAGTAGAATGGGAGGCACCTCTTCTGTGGAACCAGCTCCCAGATTGGATTCAGGAAAAATACACCCTCTCTACTTTTAATATTAGGCTCAAAACCTTCTTTTTTGATAAAGCTTATAGTTAGGGCTGGATCAAGGGACCCCTAAGCATCTCTTAGTTTTACTGTTATATGCTTAGGCTGCTGGGGGCCTTCCCATGATGCATTGAGCACTTCTGTTCCACTCCCATCCTTTCACTCCACGCATGTTTATACACTACTACTGTATGGCATTAAATTTCTCCCATAGTTCATGTTTTGTCCTGTCTCCCTATGGTCTCTTCTCTCATCTGTTTTCCCCTTAACTCCCAACCGGCAGATAGCTGCCACCTTCCTGGTTCTGCTGGAGCTCTTTCTAACACTGCAGGTACTGTACCTAAGGTGCTATTCAATATAACACACTTTAAGCAACTACTGTTATGACTTGGCACTAAATAAAACTGAATTGAACTGAAATTTTTAAGAAATCTGTATAATGCCTGCCTGATCTGTTTCTGTCCAGAAGCAGTATCTTCATTACTGCGTAATAAAGTGTGTTCATGGATCTCACTGTGAACAGACAATTCAAAACCCGACAAAGACATAGAGGTAATGGACAATGAAACACATCTGACTTAAAGTAGGTTTTGACTAAATCCAACTAAACCTTAAACACAGCACTAGAAGACATGGAATAGTAAAAAAGTCATGAATAAGTTGAAATGGATGTGGAAGGAACAGTGAAAGCTAGTATTGAAATAGAGGTTTGGGAATACAGACCAACTGGCAACTTTTGATGCCAATAATCAATTATGTACTTTAGTGTTTTGGTTGGAAGACTGTAAACAACACATAAGTGTAAATGCAGTTACAACATTAGTTCTTGGTGGGACAGCCCTATCCTGAACATTTTTAGAGCAATATACACTATAAGTGGCTTAGCAATTAGTATATCTAACTGGGTGTGTTTGAGTGTGGCTGAGGGCCTTTAATGCAACATTTGCTTAGTCCCAGCACTCCTCAGGGCTACATATGTTGCATAGAGCATGTCATTGTGCCTGAAGGAGGAGGGCAGTACAGTCATCTGGCCCCATTTAGCTTTGCTTGCTGTTGTTCGGCCAACCCACTGTGCAGCAATTATGCCTGAAGGTAATGTGAGAAAAAAAGTGAGAAAGAGAGAGAAGAAGAGGGACTAAAAAGGAACTCTAAGGGTCACCTTTAAAGCACAGTAGGGGGCAGCGCATTTCTCTTCAAGTGTGGATCATATACAGTACTACGTGCTTGAAGAAATAAGTACACGGGCACTGACATACACTGCAATATACTTAGGCTGAGTACTCAAAAAAGATGTCCTGAAGAACTCATTCTTTACTTCCATGCATAAAAACTTTAAACCAAAGCTTATCTCATCAGCCAATTTAAGATCATGTTGCCTATATGGAAAGGAATTCATTGAATGGATGCAATATCTTGGGTTAACACGAATGAAACATTTAATGTTGTAACCATTAAAGATAGAACTTAAATGCTTGGACCTCACAATTATTGAAGCAGTGTGGGATACTGGGGGATACTAAGACAGAAAAGAACAAAAGGCAGACAACATCCAAAGAAGAACTTTAAATATCCTTCAAGAAGCCTGGAGAACTATTCCAGACAATTCCTATTTAAGGAAATTAAAGTAAAGCTCAACCAAAGAGAGTGCAGGCAGTGTGAAAGAATAAAGGTGTTAGGACTGTACAACTTCTGTTTTCCCCTGTATACTGTATTTTCATGTATGTTTACGCATATTTTTACAAAAATCACTACATCAATGTGGGACAGCTGTGGATCATCTGGAAGAGTGGGTCATCTACCAGTTGCAGGATGAATCCCCAGCTCATGTCATAATTTCTCTAGGCAAGATACTGATCCTAAGTTTTTTTTACCAAATATCTTGAGGATCACACATACACTGCTTTTTTGAAAAGATTAGAACTGGGTAAATGAGACTTTCACTAGAGCTTAAAACTAAAAAGAAAGCCACTTTATAAGTACCAGTCAATTTTCCTAGCAAAATATAAAGAAACGGGACACGGCTCAAGACCTTTGCATAGCGCTGTACATCTATTAAAACTTTTCAGCAACTGTATGTCTTGTTTCCCTTGCTTTAGAGGACCAGCTCAACTTCACTCTCCCATTGTGTGCAATTTTGCCCTCGTATTGATCCTCAGCAAGAAATGATAATTTCTACCTCACATGCTCACTTGGACGACATGTTTTACAGAACTTTAAGGCTTTTACCTTTAGAGCACAGGAGGAAAATCATTGTCGCCTGCCCTTTACAAACAACTCATAGCTTCTCTGGGGGCCACAGGGTGATCTCACTGCTGCCACTCACTGATATCTTACATCGGCTTCAGGGACAAACTTTACAATCCACTGCCAGGAATTCATTAACAACTAAGAAGCCATTAGAAATATTCCCACATTTTGTCAAGAAAAACAATCAGCTTTTTCCCATACTGGTAGTTCACAGCAGCTCAATTACAAGGCCATATGTTCCACGTTTGTATATGGTTGTTTATACAGCATTGTGTGAAAGAAGGGGTTTGGTGATTTTTTTGCATTTTTCTATTTCTTTATACCTCACAGTGATCTTATGAACACTGAACACGGAACGTTATCTTTCTGCCCATAGTGTACTGGTTGAAGGGCTCTATTATTCCAGTGACTGGCCTGCCATCATGCTCTGGCTTACACTGGTAATGCTGTAATAGTACACTGCTCTTTAATTTACTCATCAACAGCCTTCTGCAAACAGCTAAGAGTAAGATGATAAATCCAGTCTAGGTTTAATTTAAAACGAGCACGCTCTGTACTCCATGGAAGAAAAGTTATACAGAAAAGCAGCCATGGGCCAAAATGAAGAGGATTACAGCTGGATTACCTGTGTTCTGACTCGTGGATGGAGAATATGACTCCTGACGTGGAGGACTTCTGCTGGATGGAGGCCAAGAAGGTAAACTCACTTTTACTCCTGAACAGCTGTACCACTTTTTCTGTGATGTGTGCTGGGGCGTGAACTGCTCTCCCAACATCTGAAGGAATAAAATGAAATGGAAAGAAATCATGAGCTTGTGTCAACTCTTTTCACATGCGATGTGCCGTCTGCCTCCTCCGTGCACACTTGGCAAAAGCGCAAGCAACATATTAAGTGAGCTAATCACACATGGTGAAACACAAAGTAACACCTTTACACTTTGAAATATCTCTGAAACTGCTTTGGCAGTTCTGTCTGGCAAAAAAAAAAAAAAAAAAAAAATCTGTTGATGCCAGCAGGCTTCATCCACAGCTTCATACGCATGCTTAGACAGCAAACTTTGCATAGATGTGTGTGTGCGTCTGTGATATAAAAGAACTTTATGTTCCCTTAAAGACAGAAAGATAAAGGAGAACCAGCAAAGATCAAGATTTTCCCTTGGCATATCCACTTGCATTCGGGTAGCGCTCTTCCCTACAAGTTCATAGTTTGAATAAATATAACTATAATAATTTCTAATCTCGGTCTCATAGTAATTGTGATTTAAACTTATTCATGTAAGTTTAAATCATAGTCTATTTTATCCTTAAATAACAGCTGTACCGAAGGGGAGAAAACCTAAGTGAAAAAACATGACCAGTTACAAAAAAGTCAAGAACATGTCAGCACGCCTTAAACTCTTCAATAGACTCTTATTGCTATCGTACATCAAGGATTTCACATATTAGCACTGTTAGCGTGGGGATATAGTCACTGACCTACCAACATTTTAAATGCTGCATTTGCAAAAAGGACTGAACTCTCTGTTTTATCATTAACACATTAACATTGTTGGTAGATTTCAAACACTGAGTTATTTGCAGCTTTATACTGTTTGAAGCAGCAGTACATTTTATTGTATGTAAAATTATTGGAACTCTAAACAACACTGGGTTTAGAGACACTAAGCTACTAGCAGCTATAGCTTATTGTAGAATTAGCAAGTCTGAACCTGTAATAAAAATCAAAAACATCAAAATGGGACACTGCCAGGATCCAAATAATTTTTATTCGGCAGAGTCAGGCACACTGCTCTTCACACTTTAGACACTGAATTCCACCTGGAAAAGCAAACAGTGTCAAATTTGAAGAAAGCTGTTGTGTGTTCACATCTTAGTGTGCAGCATCTGGCTTTGTCCTTGCTTGTAGTTTTTGTATTTGTTGTTTATAGAAATAAACCTAAATGTATATGTCTAATGAGGTTCACTATAGTCAAAAGAAGATTCATATTCTGTCTGCAGTCATTCACCTTTAATAATAATAATAATAATAATAATAATAATGGATTGCATTTATATAGCGCTTTTTCGGGACCCCTCAAAGCGCTTTACAATTCCACTATTCATTCACTCTCACATTCATACACTGGTGAAGGCAGCTACAGTTGTAGCCACAGCTGCCCTGCCTTTAGTGGCACAGCTTTGTGCCACCAAAGATAAATGACAGACCCCCTTTCTTTTTAGAACAAAACATGAAGCAGCAGCAACACAGTAACAACAGCAAGAAGGGGTGGGTTGCAAAGCAGCTTGTAGAAATACAATATCTGAGGCACACTAAAACAGCTTCAACACCTAGTCCTATCTGCTATCGGGATGTGTAGAAGGGTTGGTTCTGAGAATTTCTTAAATTTCTGGTCTCCCTGAACTAATACTAGGCATATTCTCAATGTGCCTGCTGATATGTTCACATTTCAGTCACATGCTTTTCATTGTTATCTCCCTTAAAAGTCAGCTTGAAACTCTCCTGGTGTGGCATTAGGATGCACTTCCTTAAAGTTAATTACTAGCTATGTAAATCTATCTTGGTGGTCAAATAGTTAAGCTATGTTGTTTAAAAACGGAGCATTAAAATTGTGAATTAAGTATCACATATTAGATTCCTCTGCTCCAATGTTCCACGTTCAATATTCTGTTAGTAAAAAATGTATCCTTTCATCATTTCAAGGCCAACATTGCAAGTCAAAACAATAGCTAAATCCCTTAGTGGCCAGCTTCACTGACCTCTCAAGCTAAAACAAGCCCATATATTACCTTAACTTAAAGGACTTCTCAAAGGACTCCCTGACTGGTCTTTGGTGCGGCTTCAGAGCGTAGTGGAATGGTGATGTCGTGACTCGTGAATGAAGGAGCAGCCGAAAGCAGCTTTACTTTACTTTGGCATCAGATATCTGTGTTTTGATGCTTTTTACGGACATAACACCGAGGACCAACACCACATTAGGCAGGGCTGGCTGTAATATTTTGCTTAGTATATCTGAATACAGGTAAGAAACCCAAAAAGAAGATAATCACAGTGATAAATCTGAATGTGAGATTGCCATGGTTCCACATTCCCAGTTGTAGTCAGCTGACAGACAGCCCAGTGGGGAGGAGCGCATGGTTGTCTCAGCACATGGCTTTTAAACCTCCCCAGGGTGACAGTGGCCTCCCTGAACTCGCACTTAGCCTCCTCACCATCACAGCCCTGTTAAGAGAGAGCTACCCGCACCCCTCCGGTTCGATATGCAGGCTCCCTGAACAGATTCAGTCATTAGATCACCACTTCAAATCTATGCAGATACAGCACTGTTTTTAAGATGTGAAGATACCGTTAGATTTCATGTTTTTCTTTCCTTCACTTGACAGACAAGTAAAATCCTAACTCATAAAGAAAGCAGCTGTAGTAAGTCACGTTCGCGCTCCTCATAGCTATGATCAATACCAGCAAATTGTCGTAATGAGTGCCACTCAATACAAACAGCAAACAAACCAAAGCAGACACTTTTTCTTGTGCAAATGAGTTTGACTGCAAATGAGAATGAGAGTTAACAGTAGTTTATCTTCAGTGATGAACACTTTCTCCAAAGCAGTAACAGTGGACATGCTTCAGCTTGCATGTTAAGCAGCAGGCACAGTTTTAGCTTTAATATAGCAGGCATGGAACACATATTCGGTAGCTACAGCTACAATAATCATGAAATCATGAAATGTAAGTTGTTATGACATTTTGCTTCAACTCTTTTAGTTTGTTCTCTTAATCTCCAGTCTTCATTACTTACTTTCTTACCTGACAGTCTTTCGACTTTCTTCTGTCAGGTTGGAGGCCTGGTCTCTTTCTTCCCTTTAGCTTTTTAGCTAAACTTTTCCCTAAAAGTTAGGACGCTACGTAATCAAATATTACTGTATTTTGACATGTCAAGAAAGATCGTCACAGACTTTTTACACACAAGTTACTTTTCACAAAAACATAACCTAAGCTGTGGTTTTCTCAAATTTAAAAAGATTTTTCACAACATAAAATTTCTATGCACTTTAAAAATATGTTAATAAAATAATTTATGAGACAGTATACTTAGCGTGCTCCTTCCACTGTAGCAGGAAAACTGCTCTGAATATAAACACTATTAATTATTAAGTATTTAGCATTTTTTCACCTTAGCTAGTTTGTAGCTAAAGATCAGTTTGATTCTTGAAATTTTCTCAAATTAAATGAGGGGATTCGAGTGTGACAACCATTCAACATCTTTTTTGTTTTGTGTTTTTTGTAGACTGAATTTATTTTTAAGGGAAAAGGCCAGCTACATTAGAAAACAAGTTTAATGATCTAATGCAAATGTTGACTGATAGCAGTAGAGAAGATTTTGTCATTCAGGAAGAAAAGATATTCTGACTTCTATTTTGTGACGCTTTGCTCATATGAGTAGGCCTGCTTTGCAAATTGCCATCTCAGTCATCACATTATCATACCAAGTCTTCACTCATGCATTTCCACTGAGCACACAGTTGACAGCAGTTAAAAACTGCCATCACCACATTTGCTTTCAAATCCTGGTTTACAGTTTCAATAGATTTTCATGACACACTGACGCTTTAAAGGCTGAAAAGGTATAATTTGCATTCAGCATTTCTGCAATACAATGCTTTTAACATTTAAATGAATTAAATATAGTTTATGCTTGCAAATATTCAACATTTAAATGCATATTAAACATTGAATTATAACAATTTTATAATTTGCTTTAAATCCCAGCTGCTTACATGTAGAGACGCCTGTGTAAAGACTGAACCACAAAATGCTAACTTTCACATTTACAGGTTTGACGTACCCTTCCCACACACACAGTCCAAAGATTTTAGCAAACGTCTCTCACTTAAAATGACAGTGAAAACCACAATTACAAAGAGTATCCAAACAATAAAAGCTGTCAGTGTTATAACGACTCGACAGTCGACTAATTATGATGGATCAATAGTATGCAAGGAGCAGAACTGAAGCGAGGAATTCTAGCAGTCTACCATATAGCAGTCTTGACAATGTAGACATAAACAAACCCATTTACAGTGACAGGGGGAGCAGGTAGACCAGGAAGGTTCGTCTCCCAGCAGACAAGATGAAGCTCAGTGTAGCAGGCAGGAGCCAGCTGTCAACCCCCCTTCCCTTTCAATTTTACAGCTCATCGCTTTAATCAGGAGCCTGGCGGGTCCTCCCCCAGCTTGGCTAAATCTTACAGATGGCCTCTTTAAGTGTCAGTGAGGAACAGGAGTTAAGGTGCAGCCCAGAGAGACTGTACACACCAAAGACACAGCCAGTCATGTCCATGTAGATTCCTGGCTGGCCAGATATGGAAAACCCATGTCACAGCCAGATAAGCACGTTACTGTACTATGTTCAACTCTTTGCCAAAGGCACAAAGTAGATCAGAGCAGAGTCCAAGAGGCCAGCAACAAGCAAGAAAGTCACACTTTGCTGTTCAGTGGGAGAAACATGAATATGCATCTGCATGTCAGCATGCTAGCGCTGCCTCCTAAACATTGCGTTCTCATACAAATACATTATCAGTTACATCTAGAGGGAAAAATACCTTAAATTTAAAAGACAATTAACTTCTATCCAAGTGGCTAGCGCTGACTCCAATCAGGGACCATTTTTAAAATCCGTTGGATCCAAGTATACTTGACGGGGATAAGTATCACAAAAATATGCAGGCAGAAATAGAAAGTTCTGGAGGTCAATTATTAACAATGTGTTCATTAATAAACAAAGACACAGCTAAATCATGAAGGCAAGGCAATTTTATTTGTATAGCACACTTTCAGCACAAGGCAATTCAAGGTGCTTTACATGATTAAAATTAAAACACAGAAAAAAGAACATACATCACTTTAAAGGTTAAAATATAAAAAAACATTTACAAGAAAGCATTTACAATAAAACAATAATCAACAAGCAAGTAAAAATCCATAATAAGATCAGTTACTCATAAGCAAGTCTAAATAAGTAAGTTTTAATTTTAGACTTAAAAGACTTCAGTGTCTCTGCAGCTTTGCATTCTCCCGATAGTGTGTTCCAGATGTGAGGAGCATAGAAACTAAAAGCTGCTTCTCCATGTTTAGTTCTGGTTCTAGGGACAGTCAGTAAACTAGAGCTGGAGGACCTGACCAGTAATGACTTTAGAACTGGGGTAATGTGCTCTGTTTTCTTGGTTCTAGTGAGAACACGAGCAGCAGCATTCTGGATCAGCTGCAGTTGTCTGATTGATTTTTTAGGTAAACCTGTGAAGATACTGTTACAGTAATCAAGGCGACTGCAGATAAATACACGGACGAGATTTTCTAGGTCAGTCCTTTAATCCTAGAAATGTTCCTCAGGTGATAAAAGGCTGACCTTGTTATTACTTTTATGTGGCCCTGGAGGTTCAAGTCTGGATCCATTATTACACCTAGATTTCTGGCCCAGTCAGCAGTCTCTAGTTGGACCAGTTTAAGCTGATTACTGATATTTAGTCGATCTTTTTTGGGTCCAAAGATAAGTACTTCAGCTTTGTTTTTGTTCAGTTGAAGAAAATTATGAGACATCCAGTTGTTAATTTGCTCCATGCATTTATTAAGAGTTTGGATAGGTTCAACATCACCTGGTGACATTGAGATATAAAATTGAGTATTATCTGCATAATTGTGGTAGTTAGTATTATTGGTGGTTATAATCTGGCTTAATGGGAGCATGTTAATGCTAAATAAGAGGGGCCCTAGGATGGAGCCCTGGGGGACCCCACATGTGATTTCTATATTTTGTGATGAGAATTGGCTAATTGACACATAGAAGTTCCTGTTCTTAAGGTAGGATTTGAACCAATCGAGTGCCGTACCAGAGAGTCCGACCCAGTTCTCTCGACGTTCCAGTAATATATCACGATCAACAGTGTCAAACGTCGCACTAAGGTCCAATAGTACCAATACTGTGGATTTACCACGGTCAGTGTTTATACGGATGTCATTGAACACTTTGACAAGGGCTGTCTTGGTGCCGTGGTGCCTACAAAAACCAGATTGATAAATATCAAAGCGGTTGTTCATTGTGAGAAAGCTGTTTAACCGCTGGAAAACAGCTTTTTCAATAATTTTACAGATAAATGAGAGATTGGAAATTGGTCTGTAGTTTTGCATTAGCGTACTGTCTAGGTTCTTCTTCTTTAATATTGGTTTGATAACTGCTGTTTTAAGGCTTTGGGAAAAACACCTGATAGGAGGGATGCGTTATTTGGATCAGATCCTCCCTGATGGCTGGGAGGACCCTTTTAAGAAAACCTGTTGGTAAGATATCCAAGCAGCAGGTGGCAGAGCTTAGATTCTCAATAATTTTATCAAGACTTGATTGATTTATTGTTTGGAAATTTTCTCTGCATGGGTGTTGATTGGGCTTAACGTCAATAATGACTAGCATTCTACAACAAAATTAGCAGGTCTAAAAAGGACCAGACCCTAACGAGGGTTCATAAGCACAGGTTGTAGTTCTCTCCAGATACAGGGCAGTGGATAATTAGAGCAAGTAAGAGGAAGTTGATATCGTCTCGATCAAAGAATTTGACAAGGACTGTGTCCTTGTAGGCTGAAACAGTTATTCTCAGAGCACACGATTTATCCAGAGGTTGGATTGCAAACTATGCCACCCTAAAAACCTGAAATCTACATGTAATAGTTTACCTGATGTGTAGAGGGAGATTATTTACAGTGAGGTCCTGACCCATACATGTATTAATTAAGTTGCCATTGCACATACATAAACGTCTGCACTGCCCCCCCAATGCCATGTCAGATTGATGTCTGATCTGATGTCGTCAGCCGTTTCCACGTCCAAACTCCTCTTCAGGTCAAGTCAAACAAACACTGCAGCATTACAGAGAGTTAAAAACTGTCTAAATTCTTTCATCTTGAATAAAATGATCAGTGTGGCTGCTCTATCAGGTGTAACAATACAGTTTAGCATCCAGACATCCATGACAACAGGGTTTATGAAGTTTAACAGAGTTAGAAGTTTGTAGAGGGGTAATTCATCCACAATATGAGGTAGGGCTGCTCGATTATGGCAAAAATGATAATCACGATTATTTGACGATATTTATTTAACCCTTTAAGACCTACTATAGAACCAAGTCCACCAGAGCTTATATTATTTTTTTTTTACATGCTGTAGTGCCATTTGTGGGAGCATTTCAAGTTGCTATACATCAATACAACTGTTATAGCCCATATTTTAATAATATGTATGCATTAAGTCCATAGTAATTACATAAATTGCAAAAAAGTGCAATAAACTACAAAAAAAATTGAAAATCGCTTTTGTTTTGTTTACATATATTTCTACTTGGAGAAATTTAAGAGGCTTATCCCTCAAAACTTTAAATACAATAAAGTTGCAAAAGTTTCCCACCACAGGAAATTTATTTTGAGTGTCTTCATAGTTTTATTTTGGAGATACAGCAATTTTTATATACTGCAGGAAAAACAAAAAACAATCCTATGATGCAAATTTGCAAAGAAAACAGCATGTGCATCATTTCACTGTGGGAAGTGTTACGAACAGCTGATAGGAACGGCAAAGCGTGTTTCTGGAATATTATGTTTTTGTTCCTGCAAGCGCTTTTTATGCAATTTTTGCAAAGCTATATGTGGAACGAAACCGTGACCGAGGACAAGCTGATGGCATCAGATGTAAGTACAACTCCTCCGGTTTCATATGCAAAACAAATTATTGCGCTAGCTTACACGGTTCAGGTTCTACAGGGATTTAAAAATAGTTACGCAAAACGGAGCGTGCTGCTCTGACCGGCTTTAAAGGGTTAACAATGACTTTAAAAAATAATATAAAATAGTGTGCAACACCACTGAAGTTTTTTTTTTTAAACTCTCTTTTCAACCAACGGCAGTCACTCTCCAAATAACTTCTGCTTAGCTTTCCGAGCTTCCCTCGGGTCCTCTTAATCAGCGGTCTCCAACCTTTTTTGCGCCACGGACCGGTTTATGCCCGACAATATTTTCACGGACCGGCCTTTAAGGTGTCGCGGATAAATTAGGGAGGGGCTAATAATCGGCTCAGTCATTTTTAATGATCGTTGAAAGCCCAGATCGTAATCGTGATTAAAATTCGATTAATTGAGCAGCCCTAATATGAGGTTAGTTATTAATATACTGTTGCAATGGTTTGGATTAATTGCTATGAAAAATTCCTGATTCTCCACTTCATGTACCCATTCAAATCTTTGTTAGCCTCAGAGTGATTATTTTCTGACCTGATCAAGTATTTGGTGGCTGCCTTTAAAACGTGCTGCAGATGAATAGTGGTAATAAAAACCCAGAGAGGCTGACAGTGACTACTGACTATTTTTATGGGCTTGTTCAGATTAAATAGAACAAGATAAAAAGCATTAAAACATGTTGAAAAGAAAACAGCCTTAAAGAACCCAGTGTAGTTTGGACCCAGCCGCAAGGTTCATTCGTCATCACTAAACAACTGGCTAACTGTACAGAAAAAAAAACCCCCTCCTACTCCCTTTAATGACAAATGCAACACACATCTGACTTGCATCTTGCATTGGGATTCTTGCCTCTTCCTCTGCTGCTTCATGTCCAGTTTGCTCTGTTTTATCAAATTACCAGTAATGCATGTAATTTTGAGATGAAACTAAACAATCTGATGAGACAGTCAGAATTCTAAGAGGGAACATCCTGACAAGAAAGTGATCATTCGAAGAACGTCCAGAATTTTAAGAACCAGGTGAGATTTCTGAGATGAAAATATGAATCTTGACATAACAGGGAGAATTCTGTGTATTATTACTCCAAATATAACATGAGAATTTTCAGACAAAAATTAGTATTCTAATAAGACAATCAGAATTCTAAGAGGCAGCATTCTGAGAAGGAAGTGAAAATTCTGAGGAAAAGCCCAGAATAGAATTCTGAGGACAAAGTGAGTAATCTGATATAAAAATCAGAATTTTGAGGTAAAAGTCAGAATTCTATGTGCCAATAATCCAAGGATTCTGAGATCCGGGTAAGAATTCTGAGAAAAAAAGATAATTTTTTGTGTCAATATTCCAAGAATAACATGACAATTCTGAAAAGATAGAATTCTGAGGCAAAAGTTAGTCTTCTGATGAGACAGTTAGAATTCTAAGAGATGTAATTCCAACAAGAAAGTGAAAATGAGGTTTACCTTTACCTGAGGTAAAGTCTAGAACTGGGTGAGAATTCTGAGATAAAAATCTGAATTCTGAGTTAATTTTGTGTCAACAAGAATAATGTGAGAATTGCATATGCAATAAGACCAGCCATAAAAATATCTGTGTCCTCATCTTAGAGGTGCAAAACTGAAACTGCATCTCTTCAGTGATTCCCAGCAGTAGCTTTTTAACTCCTAAAGAGAGTTTTGCACTAACACAAACAGCAAGAAAATGTGGCTCTCACTTTTATATTAATTTTTAATTTTCACTCCTGGTTTGGTTCAAGCACAGAAGCACTGCGTGAATAGAGTGGAAAAAGACCAGAATTTGATCTTTGGCTGACCCTTGTTCTTTGGCTACACGCATCTTAAGCAAGGACGACAAGCTCTTGAAAGCCTACAAGTGTGAGCAAAAACAATAAAAACTATTGTTGATTTAGCCCCCACAGTTTCACTGATCCCAAGGATATATAGTCGAAAGTCTGTCTTTTTTTTTTTTGGGGGGGGGGGGTAATCACTGAGACATAAGTCCATTGCAATTTTTCATACTAGCCTAAAACTCATCGCAAAGCTTTAGTCCTGGATAATAACTAATGTTTATCTGGACAAAGTGAATGATAAATCTATTTATGCAGATATACAAACAGACCATCTGTACTCAAGCATCAGATCAAAGAGCATCTTTGGCTGTCTTAGGCTTGCAATCCTAACAACATATTTGCCATTACTGACAGCTGCTCAGAGCTCTGTTACAGTAAGAAACAACATTAAAAGTGCAAGAGAGATAATAAGAGAAGAACAACACATCAAAGTTTCCTGGCATGAGTTAAAGCCAATTAACTGAACCCACGAAGGATAGAGTGATGTTTGTAAGTAACATTAAAAAAAAGCAAAAGTGAAAAATATTTTTCACTGACCATCAAAGCACTATCAGTCATTCTTAAGGCAAAATGCAGTTTTGTGTCCCAAATTTGTGTCAGTTATCCAGCAAAGTACTCTCCAACTCAGCAGTTTGGATCATGTTAATCCTAATAACATTGCAAATATTGCAAGACCCACAACATTTGACAGCTATGGATTACACTGAAAATGTATGAAAAACAGAATTAACAAATGGGAGGTTCCCTAGCATGGGCAATCGAAACAAATGAAAAAAAAAAACAGTATAAAAAGATTACCTAGAAAGAAATAACTACATTCGACAAAAATGAACTAATGGCGTCTTTTGTGTCAAACGACCTGAATCTTTAAAGGCTATATGATAAAAAAAAAAAAAAAAAAAGAGTATAAAGCTATGACAGATTCAGAAGTCTATGAAGGCCCAGAAGGCGAGGAAGCATGACATCTGTCCACCCCTGCACTGCAATCCCATAATTTTCCAAATTTTCTTTTAAATTCATTCTTAAATTTCTTTCAAAAGCATTGCATGTTGTTCCTTCAGTATAGTATCTATTTACATTTTTTAGCATGTATGTTAGAAGCTGCTGGAACAGTATGCTGCTGGACCTATGAACAGCTCGAAACGCTGAAATCTTTAAAACATTAATTCCACACCTATTCTACCCGACTGATAAACTATGGTTAAATGACAAAATTTACTTTATTTTTCATTTAATTGTTTTATTTTTCTTATATTCTTTCCTTAATTTTTAAATTCTGTGTCATTCTCATTCTTGTCTTGTCTTGAACTCTTTGACTCACTGCCAGATGATTTTATCGTAAAACTCCTGATTTCAATTCTTAATACAAGCTATTAAGTATTAGTTATGATGTAATGGCACATTTGGCTGCGTTTTGGCACTGGAGAACCAAATGTGAGATGATTTTGGCTTAGAGATGCCTGCCAGATTTGGCCAGGTTTTCAAATCTGTGGTCTTGGGCCAATAGTGACGTCCAATTAGCAGAACTCAGGGCAGCGGTGGGCCAATAGAATGGATCTTTGTAGGCTGTGAGTTCACTCACTCATCCTCATAATTGACTGGCTAGCCACCTGTTTTAGTGTCTTTACAGCAAATAAATTATACAGAGTGCTGAAATAAAAAGCCCCAAACCAAAGCTCATGGAGTATCAAGATTAATTATACACTGAATAATTAAACACATCTGCTTTGCATATTAGTATTCAAAGCCTATATGCATGCATATCATTTATCTCAAGTCAAACTAGTATCAGTCCTGTCAGAAGACTTATCGTGTGCACGCCATTTATCTTTCTTGCTCTGTTGTTGGCGTTTTTTACCCTGACACATTTTAAAGTTGTACATCTGCTTCTGCTGCTTCAGACTTTTATCTTTCAAGCAGTTTGACTGGCTAACAGCAGTAACACGAAATTGTGAGATTTGTAACTGAGTTGACTTAAATTTGTTTTGTAAGGTGGTCACTTTTACGTTAAAGTTTTTACATGGATTAATGTTTTTCACAGCTGAGTGTCAACTAATGTTCTTCCCGCAACTGAGAGACAGTGGGATGTGGGAATGACTTACTAACACATTATTATATATTACATTTGACAGTACATCCCATGGCATACTTTGCATGTTATCACTTAGTGGCTAGTGACTAATAGTTGCATTTGTAATTGGAGAAACTACGTCCTATATTCCCTAATCATCGCCTAACTTATAGGCAAATGTCAGTGACATGGTGACCAAAGAGAATGCAGTGTTGGTGCCGTTCAGCGACTTCAAGTGAGAAAGATTAAAATAGCAACTGGCAGCATAAAGTATTCTCAGCATCGATGCAAGCAAGGTTTGGGTAGGATCAGGTGACCCTCCCATGATGCACCAAGCATTTTTTCTTCACTCACCTCTTTTCACTCTCCTTGTCTTCATACACCACTTTGCATTTATTCATTAATTGTTACTCTCTGGCTCTCTTCCACAGTGTGTCTGTGGAAGGCTGCTCCTCCCTGAGGCTGGTTCTCCTGGAGGTTTCTTCCTGTTAAAAATTATTTTTTCCTTCCCACTGTCGCCAAGTGCTTGCTCATAACGGGCCATCTCATTGTTGGGGTTTTCAGTCTATTATTGTACGGTCTTTACCTCACAATATAAATCACTTTGAGGAAACTAATGTTGTTATTTTGTGCTATATAGATAAAGTTACATTGAATTTGTCCACTAGAAATCAACCATAAACAACAAAATGATGCACAACGCGTGAAAGGCTTTCAATGCGGATGCCCCTTAATTCATAAGCTCCCAGTTCTGTATGACAGCTCACCTTCCTGAAGTGAACTACACCATGTCATTGTTTGTTAGCTTCTGATCTCCATGTCAGGGATAATTTATATAACTAATTAATTACGTTATGGTGTTGTGCAACTGTGCACTCAACTTGCTCGCTTTGATGGATGAATTCTGCTGCTGTCTGATCCTGCAGGTATGTAATAAATTCAGGGGGAAACCCGAGTCATGCTATAAAGCTGCAACTTCCTAAAATGGCTGGAAGCAACCAACCAATTTCAGATCCTGTACTAGCGAATCTCGTTAATCTGACCTGTCACACCTCCAATGTGGTAAAGACATAACTCTGAAGTTGTAGTTTGCAGATATTCTAATCTTAAATAGACATAAATTCATGGAGCAATGTGAATGAAGGAAACCAGCACACATGAAAAAAGTTAAAAGCGGTTTATTTGCACCCCTGGCAACTGAAGACTGCATGCTTTGCACCCTTTATGGATGACTCTTAGTGCTGAAATGTGGAGAAAAAAAAACTGATGGCTTCCTCAAAGCACCAGACTGCAAGACCGAAAGCAGCCAAAAGCATGAGATTTGGGAACCCTGTTTTTTTTTCTGTTATACTGCTGTGTCATTTAGCTAGCTGAGCAACTCACAAGAGGCAAGACAGACATTCACATTGTAATCTAGTGCGTGCATATCTGTCAGTGTGATGCACACATTCCAACTTGTGCTAAACTGACAGTAATTTGCATATGTTGAGGATGCTATGTTGGCATTTATTGAAAAGTGCAGTCTGACATGTTCAGATGCCATCAGATTAACAGAAAGGGGAGGTTTAAAGGGGGTTAAGTTAACTACCAAATTACTTAAAAAATGTTGGAAAAAAATAAATAGTAATAAAAAAAAAGCTGACATACACAACAAGTCTGCCATTTACATGCTCTCAACTGTGAAGCTTTACATATGTGAGCAAAAATGTGTGTGTCACTTGTAAACTTTCACAGGGGGTTATTCCCACTCTCTCTGATCCTGAAAGAATGTATCTTTATTTCCTCACTTGAAGCTCTCCAGTCTGTACTTCCACACATGAAGCTAGCCAGCCAGTCATCCATCCAGTACACAGCAGACCGTCCCTGAGGAGCTAGCCTGTTTTCAGCTGCTCAAGGCAGGTCTGCAGTAGAGAGTAAAAAGCAGAGAGAAACCCGATTGCAGAAGAAGAGCTGGGCTCGAAGTCAAGATAAAGGACTGAGGCATGACTAGAAATGGAAATAAAAGAAACACACACTCATGCACACACACACACACACACACACACAAAGCTGTCAAAGACTCAAGTTTAAAACAAAAAACTGTACATCAACAGCAAGCACCGATGGCACTTTGCTTTGCTTACAGTTGAAGCAAAGCTGCACCAAATTCAGTGCATAGTTTCTCATCTGAAGCAGAATGCCGAAAGAAATGAAAAAAAAAGACACATTGAGACACTACAAAGGTCAAATGAATAACTCGACAAGTGGCTAAGTTACTATAAATGTAAGGAATATTCAGTTATAGTACAAACTGGCATGCTGTTTGCAGAATAAAACAAAAACAAAGGAAAAGTACACTTTGATGCACGTGACAGAGACTGTGAGTGCATGTCAAACAGCCTACAAGCACAGCAGAGCTCTCAGCAAGCTTCTCCTAAGTCAACTTGGCTTGCATTTCAAGAACTCCCCAGCTGCTGAAAAATTCATACACACGAATCGATAAAACATTGATGATTCAGTTCAAGCTTTCCTTCCCTTTGCAAGAAAATAACCTGACTGTAAACATGCAAGTTCTAACTGGTAGGTTATTGGTGCGATACCCTGTGTCACATATCCAACAAGACAGCCCACTGAAAAGATCCACCCTGTGTGGCCTCTGCTCTGACCAAGCTGACAGTTCTTTATCACGAGCCACAAGATTGAGGGCAGCTTGATTACCATAAATAAGGATGAAACTCAGATAAATAAAGGCCATTCATGTGAGGGCGAGTCACCGACCTGTCACTTAAAGAAAAATAATGCTAAACACTGGCGCATAATCCAGCAAGGGGGATATTAGATAGTGGTTAGAATAATGAACTTCCACTTTGATTTCCTCCAGGGGCAACAACATTTGCACGTTGTATCTCAAACGTGTGTGCTGTAAGCCGGCGAACCCGGTGATGAACTGTTTGTAGTGTTAAAATATGTGTGCAGATGCATGTGTCAAGAACTGAGATTATTGCCAGAGGAGATGGCTCTTGAACAGAATGAATTTAAATTCATCATGCTCACATTAAGTTCCCGAGTAAAACAAAAGAGTTTTATGAAATAACGTGAAATGACTCATGAATACGAAAATGTCTTTAAAGTTAGTTTAGTGATCACATTCAACATTCAGTTTCCTGAACCAATAATGTACATTTTTAGATGTTAGTAATAGATTTCAGTCACCACTGTGCCTAATTGCAAAATTAAAGACTTTTCTTTGTATTTAAGCAGTGTTCGCCATATATTTAAAGTTTATTGAGATTTTTTTTTAATCCTTTGTAGGATTTGCTTTTTCTCAGAAACATCTGGCAGGATGCTGTCTTTTTACTTTCTTCCCATCATCAAGATGCGAAGGTAACCTCCCACACACACACACACACACACACACACACACACACACACACACACACACAAAAAAAAACAAACAAACATGTTCTCATTGTAGTCACTTAAATGTAAAAATACTGTAGTTTTTTAAAAACTCAAGATATTCGCATTTATGCTGCTCGAGTACAGCCCCACTGGGGACTAATCTCTCTCTATATTGTAAGCATTTGTGTGTCTGTGTGTATGTGCACATGTGTTTTGTTAACAACTCTCTAGGCTTAGATCCTATCCATAATCAGCTCCACCCCCCCTACAGCTTTACACAATCCTCCTCTGCTGTGGGCAGGTTTTAACACCAGAGCTGGCACTCCAGGCTTTAAACTGCTCACACTGTACACATCCAGCATTGAGACACACACACATATACACATAAAGAACAAATTCACACAGGGGAAATAGGTGGAATTGAGATGTGAGCTAATTTAGCGGACCATAGAGAGTGTTGAGGTGCTGTATCAGTATCTGCCAGGCCTCCAGTAGATCCACTGCTGGGAGTGTTGCTAACTCTAAGGGTATGCACAGCTGTATAGCCAGGGGCCCTGCGGAGATTCAGGGGAGCTTGAACAGCAAGTTCCACACATTCACAACACAGCCAAGCTTAATTACCTCTTCATACTGCTCCACATGACAAACAGCCATCCACTGGATCCGAGAGCGGGACAACACCAGCCAGCAGGCTTGCCAACCAGACAGCCTCCATCCTATCATCAGCACTGCTTGCACAGCTATTTGTCTCAATTAGCCATGCTCTGCATACTTGAAAAATATGATGTCAGGATATGGCTTGACTAACAGCGTCCATAAGTACTGTACCCTTATATTCATGATAAATCATTCTCTAAGAGCTCTCAGCCACTGTGTCGTTAAATGTCGAATAACGCAACAAATCGGCAAATAACCTCATCATCACACAATCATGTGTATGGCAGGTTCCTTAATCATTTGTTCATATGGACAAGCTGACAGCGACAGCCAGATTGTTTACCTCTGCATGAATCCTCCTGCATTCCTTTATCCTTTAATATGAGAAAAGGTGAATGACCAAAAAAAAGAAAGAAAAAACCAACAAAACAACGGGGGTAGTGCAAACAAGTCGTGCAGCGTGGACAGCAAGCAGAGCAGAGGTGGGAGATAGAATCAGATCAGGACATACATGAAGGTGACACACGTGCAGATAATACAGCCAAAGGCCGCCCAAGGGCACCTGGCTACTTTCCCAGGAACCATCTCTTAAGAGCCCAGCAGCACTACAGCAAACACCTGCAGCAACCCACATATATCATAATTTACACGTGTCAAATCTGACATTAAACACTGGTCTGTGATATGAGAACGGCCAGTTTTCCTTTTTTTTTTTTAATCCTGTTCTATATTGTGAGCAATGGCATTTCTTTTAATGTTTCAGTCATCCAGCTGCTTCCCAGTTTGGCAAATAAGAACTCTTATGTGAAAACATGACAGGGCACATTGCTTGAAAGCTTTCATTTTATAACAGCTGCCATCACAGAATGTAGCCGCTCTGAATACAATGTGGTGCTGGGCATTAAATGATTAAGCAACTTTTTGTTATCAAGCCAGAGTAGGTTGCTGTTTCCATAATCCATGCCAACTTAAAAACAAGTTTCATCTTAAACATATGAAAAATAAAAGAAACATTTTTAAAAATACGTCTACAAGAAGGCAAACTACGGCCTATTCTTAAGTCACCAACCACTTGGCAACTACAGGTCGTTAGGGAAAAATGTGCATTCCCTGACATGCCGGTCCACTATGTCCATTGCCTCTGCAAAAGCATGAAATGGACACGCAAACAGAGTTAGTTTGGTTATCATTAAACTAAATCATAAATGTTTATATTTTTAATTAAAATTATCAGAGAATACATCAGCTTGTCTAGTTTTGTGCTTACATTTGACTCATGTTGTGTCACTGGATATAATTGTTTGTTACTACTCTTGAAGCAATAGATTCACACCTTGAATTAGATAGACTGTCATCAACGACAGTAGCACATTGGAAGAGAAGGATGAAAAATGGCCTTCATATTGTTCTCATTTATAAATGCTGCAGCCTGTATGCTGCAATCACTGATAGAACATTGTTCAGTACTTTTTTTCTATGTTGTCAAAAATATCATTATCATAAATTTCCTTGAACTACCTTGATCTAATTTTAGGCTATATTACCCAGCCCTATTCAACTTTGATACGACATACTGTTTTCAAAGGTTTAGGCAAGCATAAGCATGGCGACTAAAGAAACCACATACAAAACTCTTCAGCAGCTATGGCAGTATCTGAAAACATTACAACCCTGCCAGAGAGCACACAGACTAATACTTCTCTAAAAAAAAGAAAGATGCAGCAAGACAAACAACACAAACCGTTCCCCCTCTCTTATCTGAGCAAATGGAGCATCAATTCACAGGCAAAAAAAAAAAAAAAAAAAAAAAGGGAAGGAAGGCGCTAGCTCATCAAATACAGATGACTGGAAATGTAAACTAGTTGATGCGTGTGGAGCAATATCTGTATGTGTACTCTCAACATGTATCAGCAGCAGATTATTCACATGGGACTCCATTTGGAGAGGAAGCTAGCAGGTTTAGTGACTCCCAACTGTGTCAGGGTTGATTATGAAGTCAGAAACAGTGAATTATAAAAACAAATGGCACTCCAGATTTTTCCTCTGTCTTCATGACAAACGCTATCTCCTCTCAAGCGTGGAGAAGTGAGCCATGTATAACACGAGCCTGAAAAATCTCCACGGCCTTCCTCCCCTTGTGTGTGTGTGAGAGCAAGTGTGAGGCGATGCTTGGTGCGCCTTCCCTTCTCTAGAGGTAATGACATTGTGATACATTACCAGGCCTCAGTCATTTAGTATCGTAAAGTTGAACCTTTAGTTTTCATAAACATCTGGTATAAGGCTGGCAGGTAGTACGCATCCTGCTTATGGTAAAGTTGCTGTAATATTCTGACTTTCACTCAGCGAGGAGTAATAAAAAGAAGAGGTGGTGAGCTAACTAACACTTGTTCTAGTAATGACAGGTTGACTGATCAGTTAGCTGATTAGGGGCAATAAAATAGTCACGAATACTAACAAATACAGGTATCCACTTCCATGACTCAAATATTTATGTAAATGGAAAGGAAGAGCAGTATTCTTATAAATGCTTTCTACCTTATTATTTTGTTTCTTTTATTTTTTATGTGTTACCTTACATAACTGCAAGCAACTGCAAACAAATAAACGTCACCATTACATATTTTTTCAATCTCCTGACAGCCAAAAAAATTTGTTAACAGACAAATGTGATCAAGAGATATAAAGAACAAAGAATGCAACATCTGCAACTAATCAGTAACTGAGTGGGTAGATCACTATTATGGGAGAATGTAGAATTATGCTTGCAAATGAGTACTGATATAAGTTTCATGTCCAAGATGGGTTTTTTTTTTAAAATTTGGACTGTAGAACCTTTCTGGATAGTTGTCTTTGTATTATGAGCATAGCTAAATAGCAAATGCATTCATCTAGAGCTTATTTTTAACCATTTCTATGGTGCATAAATGTGTCCAGCTACATAAAACACTATCATTTTTTTTTAGAAATTACATAATTTATAGTGTAAATGAATTTAACATGACTGATTTAATATGATTGTTAACTGTCCAATTTTTGGGCAGTTAACAAACTGCCCAAAAATTGTTGGTTTTTACAGTAAGGGGACTATTGCCCAAGAAATGGAGGATTAAACCTCAGTTAGGACAGCTTATAAATGTGTGTTCTTCAAATTAGCCAAACCTCTGTGTCGTCCATTGTAAAAGTACACATATGTAGAGCTGTGTAACTGTGTAACTGCCAACAAATGCACTGAAACCCATTGCAATAGAAAAAATAAAATAAAATACAATACAAATGTAGATGAAGAAAAAAATCCTTTCATCTGTGGTCAGTAAAACTGTTAAAACCACATGCAATATTAAGATGAGCCTTAAAATAAGCCCTGTATGAATCTGAGTTTGTAGTCCACAAAGGGCACTTCGTTGTGTGGTGAAAATTCTCTTCTAAATGCAGTGCTTTCAAAACTGAATTGTAGAGATGTTTTCTATGAGTTTAGATTGTAGATGGAGCTCAGGAATCTCCACAAGCCAACTTATCTGTTAGTTAACTGAAATACGCCAAACTGTAAAACCAGGCCCATGTTACCAGTGTTTTTCCAAAAAGTAATTGTCTGCCAGAAAGTGATTTCTGGTAATTGTCAAAATCATCCCCCACGTTTAAACTGTTGTAAATATTGACCTATAATCTTTCAAACATGTGTCAATAATATCAATGAATGATATAAGAAAAGAAAAAAAAACCTAAAAAACAAAGCTCTAATCATTCTTTGGCAAATCTCACTGATATTAAAAATGTTGCTTTCAAGAGGGCTCTACCCAACAGGGCAGCAGAAATTACAACAATTATCACAGTTCTATCAGGATATTTTAAGTGGCAAAAAGGACTGGAATGATTACAGTGCAGGTACAATAACAGAGTCGTAGTCATAAGCAGATCATTTCTTTAACTTGTCTACAGTCTATTTAGCAGTATAAGTGAAGGTGTTATACACAGGAAACACAGAAACAGAAATCACTTTTTGGCACAACACTGGCCGTGCTGACCAGTCCAGCGGATCAGCCTCAGGAATACTTGATCCTCTGGTGATCAATTATGGTCAGATAGTTTGTTATCCAGAAAATTAACTATTTCCATGTCAATGTAATGCATACCACAATTGGTAACAACATGTAAATGTCTAAATTAGTATAAAAACACTGTGCAAATATATTTATTCTGCATCCTTATAAGACTAATGCACTAACGCAGTAGCATTAGTAGCATTAGCATAGTAAAGGCAATGCCACCAAAGGACTTCAGACATATCCTCTTGAGGACCAGCCTATTCATTTATGTCCTCTATAATGGACTTTTGTTTTTGGTCTATAGCTTTTGACTTATTTGAGCTACTGTACTAAGTCCTGATGTACTAAACAGAGGATATCCTGGGCTTTCTATTGATATCTCATGTGTTTGGGTGGCCACTATTAGCTCCAAAGAGGCAGGAAATCACAAAAAGAAGTTGAATGGGAAGATTATTTTTTCCTCGGGAGGATATAAAGCATGTTAAACACACGCAATTAGTTTCAGCTGGATTTTATTTTTACCATAAGCTCTGTTCAGCAGTCTGCATTTTGATATTTATCAGTGTTAGATTGGCACAAGGTTGAGGTGAGAAACTCAGTTTCACTATTGGTATAAAACCCAGGGGTCGGCAACCTGCGGCTGTGTGGTTTGGGAAAATAAATTAGAAGTATTTAGCTGAAGTGTGATTTATTTATGTTAGTTCTTTTTTAACTTGTAGTTCTAAATTGGAAGATTATTGTGATTATTTATTATAATTAGATTATTATTATTGAAATTTAAAATACAATTATATTCTATTATTTTTTCATCGCTCAAAATTATTGGTATAACCCAGTACATTATGGCACTGCAGGCTGAGAGAACACAGTACAACCTACTTCCTGTTTAATGCTAGATATTCAAGTTAAAATTGTCTGTTGAGATGCAGCATGCAGCGCACAGCGAAAAATTATAAATTCAGAAGCTATGGAATAAAAAAGCTGAAGTCACATGGTACACGATAAATCATGTTTTCTTTTGCTTACAAATTGTCTTAAAAATACATACTTATCCCTCAGTTTCATATTCATGTTGCGATGCCTGCTGAAGAAGCAAATAACAAGCTCATTTTATTGAGCCGCTGAATACGCCTCTTCAGCCTCCATCAAAGCAACTTGCCTCAGAGACACAACTGTACGACATGAAAAGCTTGCAGTCAAGAAGAGCAGCAGCATTACTAACTGCATTTTGGTTTCCTTGTTCCCCTTTTAACCCGACAAAACAAAATGACAGGTTGCACTCACATGTTTTTTTGTGTTTTTTTTTTTTTTTAATTCCAGCGTACTTTGATCATTTACTGGAGAAGTTTGTGTTCAGCCCTTCCTCGTGCTCAAGCTATAAATCACTGCGAAAGGTATAGTACATGTCTTTGCTATATAAAAATATCAATAAATAAATAGCACTGCTACTACTAACCAAAGATACCTCAGATCTTTTTAAGAATTTTGTTTATTTTTTGCCTTTTTTTCTATTAAAGCAGGAGATGACTTAAAAGAAAAAGGTAAGGGAGGAGAGTGAGAGTGGCGGGAGGTGGCAGTCTGTGGCAGCACAGACTTTAAGCCTTTGTGCTCGTGCTCTGCCATGTGAGGTACTGGTGCCCTCCTTCAGTAATGAAAGAGTGCCTGATAACAAATTAGGACCCACAAATGTTGTTTTTCTCAGTCTGACCAGTGGGGGAAGACCTTTCTATTATATTCTACAGCCTATATTTTGTAATAAAACTACAGTTACTGTGCCAAAATGTACCACTCATCCAACTTCCATTAAAGTTTCACCAATCATGTCACAGATTTTTTTGCAATACAAAGTTGCAATGTGTCCCTTTTCTGTTTCTATAGCTGCAATTAAAGCCACAGTATCTTTCACATTCTGAAATATAAAAAGAGACTCTCAATGATGTTTAACTACCAACTACCAATTTCCTTCTTGAAAATCAAATATACTTCTAGTGCATTAATTTATCTGTGACAAGAAAATTTGCAGATGTTTCCACGATATACAGATGTTTATACAGATGTATACCCATATTTATGTTTAGCCACATGAATGATCATAACCAACCCTGGTTCATCCAATCTGTTGGACAGACTGGATGAACCATGTTCTCATTTGTTCAGCATTTGACATTTCTTGATATTTACATTACCTTTTTGAATCAATGCTTTCAGTGGCTGGAAATGCATATGATTGCAAATGCATGAAAGTAAAGAGAAAAAAATTAATATATAACCGAAACAAATTTAATTTAAAAAACGAGTGATATCAACAGAAATATTGGAACATTTCATTTTATGATGCATTGACACATGTCTGGTAAATCTAGGGAGATACAGAATAAAAACGTTCCCAATTATAACTTATTGTGATCCAACAGAAGAGTAAGATTTGGGTATAAACATTGGCTCCGAAGCTTTGTGCATAACAAATGAAAGAGGAACAGTGTTATCTATGTGTATTTTGAGCACTATTTGTAACAGTCTTGGAAGAGGCTGCAAGATTATTTGAATTTTTTCTATGAATAAATTTTCTCTTTTTACTCTCCTGTGAAAAACGATCACAGTTTGAATCCATTGTTAACCGCCATTAACTCAAGCTGACCACAGCCTCCTAATTACCCTGTGAAGAGCTGAATACAAAAAACCTCCTGAAATAAGGATGCAAATTTCATAAAAACACACAACTTCTCTGAAAACAGTACGAGTCATGCTGCACTTCAGAGGAAATATTAAACTCAATGAAGTTATTATGACACTTTTAGGGGACACTTATGATTGTTCCTTGCTGCGTTGTGTTCTGCCTCGTCATCTTGCTCCAGTTGGGAAAATTACACCCTAGCGTTTTTTATTTTAAGGGACCTGTAATGCCACCTTTTGGGTGTGTTTTTGCTTGCTTTGCCCATCTAGGATGTAACTTTCTTCCATCGCCTTATCAGGTTGCTTCACACAGTCCCACTGTGGTCTCTCTCAGAGATGTTTGGTTTCCAAGTACAGTAGTACCTTGACTTTTGAGTGGTCCAACTAACGAAATTTTCGAGATACTTGGCCGATTCTTTGCTTTGAGTTGAGAGCTAAAATTTGGGTTGCGAGCCAGCTTCACACACCCCTCTGCTAATTGGTGCAGCGAACTCTGCAGCATCTACCAAGCATATTATGCCTCACTCACTTTAACCGGTTAGCTAGCAGTGGAAGCATCAATGCTGTGCTTGCATTTGTGCTTGCAGTTACTTTGCAAAACGTAATTTTTCCAACCATGGGTGTGCATTGAGTTAAAGAAATAACTTATCAAAAAACATAACCAAGGTGTGTTTGTAGTCACCTGTGTGAAACAGTACGAGTGTAGCACATCTACATGTACAAAAATGCTGTGTTTTAAGAGGGTCCGGAACAGATTAATAACATTTCAATTAATTTTAATTGGAAAAATTGATTTTGCATACGAGTAATTTGATTTACCAGCTCCGTCACGGAACAATTTAAACTTGTAAGTCAAGGCACCACTGTCCATTTTCAGCTACTTGGAACCACGGTAGCCTCAACCAACTTATGCTGAGACATGATTCACTGAGGCTGAAGCCAGCTGACATCCCTGATTCAGCTGAAGTCATAACTGAGGTATCTTTGGCTATAAATTTTAACTCTTTTTTTTGTTGTTGTTGTTGCTTCCCCATCCTGTGTCCATCTTCCAAATGTTATTATCCTTTTTCCAATCAGCCTTTGATAAAACTGGGGGAATGAACTTCCCTTTGACTAGAAAATTAAAAGCCAATAATGTGATCAACAAAAATTAAATTGATAGCAATACAAATGGTTAAAACAGAACCATATAGCACATCTAGACTTAACTGAAGGCAATCAATTTGGGAACCACTGCTCTAGAGGAGGGATTTGTTCCTCATGTATTCCGCTTCAAGCTTTCGTCATCTCAGTTTCAACGCAATCTAAACCTGTGTGGACATGAATCAATATTGCTGCCCTATTGCACCAGCCTTCTGAGCTTTTTTTAAATGTTGCATTACATCTCGCTACAGTAGCAGCTGAATTTACAAGCTGCCCCTAAATATCAGCCCTGGCATTCTCAGAATGTCACCCTGGGTTACAATATCAAAGATTAAGTAATCACTTGTAAATCAGAGGAGCGCCACAGATGTCATCAACAATCAGCAGAACTGCGACACTTAACCAACAGAATTTATGTTGGTTCATCAAAGTGATCGCATACACACACACACACACACACACACACACACACACACACACACACACACACACACACACACACACACACACACACACACACACACACACACACACACACAACAGCATAAAAACATTTAATATACTAGACTGTTGTAACATTCACTACACTGACTAGTAAACTGACAATCAACCATCATTACAGCACTATTAAAAGCCAAACATGTAATAACATTACAGTTTATTCAGTCCAGGTTAAATACATAACAGCAATCAAATTCAATCATAACTAATGTGTATGTTACTCACGTATATAGATTTATGCATACAATATCAATGTCTCAGTTTTCATATAAGCATATTGAAAAGGTTTGGCAGTCACCTGTCAAACTATGTCTTCCACATCCATACTCCATAGCTTCAATGTTATAGAGATGAAAAGAGGCGAGAGTTGTAAGCATCCTATCTGAAAAGAATTTATAAGATAGAGCAGTGATGAAGAAGTTGTCTAAAGGCATTGAGAAACTTCTTCATCTTCAGTGAGGAAAATCATCCAGACTGTGCTGGCAAGGTGTTCACATGGCAACAGCGATAGGATCAGCATTCGCTCTGGCAAGTTAGGGGCCTCAGCTTGAGTTTAAAGGCTGTCAGTAACACTTTTTGCCTTGAAGCTGCCATGGTTGCATCTTGCAGTACGGTAAATTACCAGCAATGTGAAGCTGTAATGGTGTCAGTGTTGTCTTGGTAACCACCACATTGGTGTTGACAGCTAATCCATGACCAAATCATGGCAGATGAGCCCAGTGGATGCCATCTCCCAATATACTTTACTTCAGTACCATCACTAAAGATCACTTTCTTTATGTTTTGGTTGGATTTGGGAAACAGGTGCAGCAATGTATTAAAACATGTGCAAACATACATGGAAAAAAACTTGCATATAAGAAAAATTACATTAGCTTGTACAATTCTAACAAGCCAAAAATGAAGTATTTGGTGTTCCCTTAGTTTCTCACAGTCCAAATTTGTAATTTCTTCTCCAGGCTTCTTGAAAGACAGTCCAAATCTTTTCTTTAGATGTTGGCTGCCTTTTGTTCCAGTCTCTATGACGATGATCCTACACCTCTCAATAATATTTTTATTATTTTACTGCATTATTAGCGTGTTGTTCGTTTTTCAAATTTGGATTGATTATACTCCCAAAGGCATATTGTCATGTTTATTTCTTGTGTAAACTGGCATATCTGTCTCTTTTCTTCTTGTTTACCTAATTCCTAACGGCCATACTTTCTGCAACAATTCCTGGTGACACTTCAGCAAAAAGTAGATGGATCAACTTCAGTAACACTGGCAGCATTACAGCATCACTTAGTTTTGGTGTCACAAACAAACAAACAAACAAACAAACGAACAAAACTCACAACAACATCAACAACAAAAATCTATTTCTTAAGGACATCTCTTTCAAATACTGTTCATCTGCTGTAGATATTTTTTAGGCCTGCCACTTCTTTTGTCCTGTAACTTGTCCAGTTCCCTGAGTTTTTTTAGGGGACAAACCGTCCATTCCAACAGAAACACATCAAAGTATCACTGATAATTCAACAATAAAATAGCCTTAATAGCTTTGTGGCCATCACAGAGTGTTTTCCAAACCGATTCAGGATCTGAAAGTGAACAGATTTAACGCACACAATGCTTTGTTACGTTTATTATTTTCATTTCACACATAAAACACATTTATAGATTCATTCCGACCTGCTCTCATTCCCAACATGTAAAATACCAACGACTTGTGACAATTGTTGGTATTTTACACGGTGGGATGAGAACATGTTGATACCAAGATATGCGAAATAATGAAAGTTAAATAACGTAATTTTTTCCATTGACATTATTATTAAAATAATGGGGTGCCTATAGCTCAGGAGGTGGAGCAGGTCATCTACCAATCAGGTTTGATCCCTGGCTGCTCCAGTCACATGCCAAAATATCGTTTGGCAAGATACTGAACCATGAGTTCATCTCTGATCCATCCTGATTCATCGGAGTGTTAATATGTGTGAATGTTTGAGGGAAAACAAGCATAGAAAAAAGTTATTGTGTAAATATATGTGAATGGGTGAATGAGACTTGTAGTATAAAGCGCATTTATTCTATATGCTACAAGCCTCTATAGGCTCAAGTAGAGTAGAAAAGCACTATTATTTTTTTTTTAAATATTTAAAAAAAATTTCTATTCTTTAAATTTTAATGAACGTGTAACGGAAACAATTTTATTTGTTTCCAATAATTCCTCTGGTACCCCAGATGTTGACTTCACTGCTCTAACCCGCACCTGAAGAGTTTGGTTACTAATCTTGGGGTAAAAATCAACCTTGCACTTTGTTCTGATGACCATTTAAATGGGGTCTTGAAATCTTCATTCTATCACCTCAGATGTCTTTCAAAGGTTAAGCCTTATCTTGGGCTTGGAAACTGTCATCCATGCTTTTATTACCTCATGCTTGGATTACTGCAACTCCCTTTTAATAGGAGTTGGCCAGGGCACTCTGTCACACCTGCAACTGGTGCAAAATTCTGCGGCACGTTTATTAACTGGTAAAAGAACATTTGAGCATATTACTTCGGTTCTAGCCTCCTTACACTGGCTTCCAATTAAATTTAGGATCTATTTTAAAATCCTTTTACTGGTTTTTAAATCCTGTAATGGTCTGACGCCTGTATATTTGTCCAATCTGCTGAAGCCTGATGTCCCCCCTCGTTCACTCCGGTCAGCTGAGCAGTTGTTGCTCTCAGTTCCTAAATAGCGGCTGAAACTTAGAGAAGACCGAGCATTCTCAATTGTGACCCCAAAACTTTGGAATGTTCTTCTTCTTCACATTAGGCAATCTACTTCAGCGGTGGTCTTTAAATCCAGGTTAAAAACTCTTTATGATTCGCTTTCTTTTGACTGACACTGTTATTTTATTGTTATTTATTTACTGTATTTATTGTATTTATAGTTTTTATTGTACTTTTATATTTCAGCTGTATGGCACTTTAAAAACAACACATGGTCGACCAAAGTGCCATAAAAATAAATTATGGTATGGTATTAGTATTATTATATCCTTCTTCTTTGCTGCTTTTTGGGTTTGTGTGTGTTTAGGCGCTACCAAAAGGTCATTAGCTGTAATTAGCCATAGCACAACAAATTCTAGATCCAATCTGTGATGGGTTACAAAGCCACCAGAGTGAAAGTGAATGCAATTACAATGTGAGTGTGATACTATCAAAAGAAAGACAATGGCCCCAGGCACAACAAAGCAGGGCTAATTATATCAGGATTCTGATAGAGATTGGAAGGTGCTGAAGGCTCATTCTTACACCTTCCATGAACAGTTTGAGACAGCGATAAATAGACAGGGTTTAATTGCTCCATGCTGAGGTTACTCTGCTACTTTCCAGTCATGCAGCTGTGGAATTAAGCATGAGCGTGTTGTATCGTAGATGACATTTCCCTGTGTGTGATAATTAACCAGACTTTTAAGACCTTTTAAGGTATAAGATATGATAATGCAACATCAACAGTCAGTTTCATACTTGCATTGTTCATAAAAGAAAAATCTAAGGGCTCCATATAGACAAAGAAACGCTGTTGACTACTGTCTGAATCATAAAAATAGACTACATGATTCGTTAAAGGAGAAAACAATCCAGCCTCCTTCTGTGCAGTGAACTCTGTAGGGATGCTGCAGTGCGTGGTGGCATTACTAAAGAAGTAACTATCTACCATGTATGTGCATATATGTGTTAGTGTATACGGTGCACAAGAATAAGCTAGATGAGCCAGGCTGACAATTTCTGTGATTACGTCCTGCAGAGATTAGAACCAACTTTTGAGCGAAGACGATCTTTAAAAATGTTGATTTAAAAATCAACATTTCTGGAACATTACATATGCAAGCAGCATATGTATAGAGGATACAGTTATTCCAAAACTAACAGGGGCAGTATACTTATACAAGTGTTCTAGCCTATTGTTACATGGTAAAGAAGGACAAAAATGGTACCCTCAAGCACAGCAAAAACTGCACATGGAAGAGTGTGACTTGTAGAGTTATGGTGATCGTTCTGTCCACACTTACTGGTAAGAAAACCACTAAGATTTGGATAACAGCTGATTCACAAAATACAATATAAATTCAGTGTGGTCATGGTTTTTAGCCCAAGAGAGGAAATGTGTTCCTTTTAGTGAAGTACCTAAAAGACCACTGAGATATGTTCAATGAATTTAAGGTGAGATTCAATTCAACAACATCCACAGTATTATCGTTTTCATGTTATCATGAAAGACCTTGAAATTCGACCTTGAGACAGCTGGTATGTAAAATCTCCTGTTCCGTAGACTTAATTGTTTGCAATAGCTAATGTTAAATAAATGCTTAAGCTTATGTAATGTAATTAACATTACATAAGCTTAAAACTCATAGTAACATTAGTAAGCTACTCAGCAATGCTTCTAACATTTCAGTGATTTCATAAAAACATAACACTGACCCACACCCGTTTTCACACCTTGGCTCATGTGATTAGGTAGAGGATCATCAGAGGGTCCTTTTGTCCCTCTTTGGGGGGGATACTTCCACTGGGTTTAAATCTGGGACTCTCCACCAAACTCTACAGAACAGCATTACTATTAAGCTTCAATACCACAAAGTGACTTCAGAGTAATTTCTGATTATTGATCCTGATCCTAGAAGACAATGATGCTGTGGATTTCATGTGTGCCAGATAAGATCACGTTTCTCACATTAAATGAAAATGGCACATTTAAAGTAAATGGCACTTGTACCTAAAAATAGATCGACCTATACTGGTTTTAATTTTTTTTTTTTTTTTTTTTTTTTTTTGGGGGGGGGGGGTCTGTCCCTTTAAAAGATATCGCACTCATGTACAATGAATTATTCAGATGGAATAATTCCATAGAGGTTCCTCTGAGGTGGCACCAGTGTCTCGCCTCCTCTAGCAGTAGGACAGCCAGGAAACTCATACATAAAAGATGAAAGGTTTGATAGCCTCCATTGGATTCAGCGGCTGGGATTGTGCACTGTAGACTTTAGAGTTGTAGCCTGCCTTAGCTGCTCGTAGCCTGTGAACTGCCCACAGCCTCTCGGGCCTGGCAGCACGGGGCTCCCTCTGTAATATGTATGCCATATGCAGCCCAGCTCTGCTCTGCAGTTAGAAGAGGGGGGGGAGGTATAAATAGCAACACCATGGATGCAGAAGAGAATGAGACCTCACTGAAATCTCCCAGTTTCTAGCCATCATGCTATAAACCTGCAGAATTAGTACAGAAAACAACCTGTGACAAAAATAGAACAGCATATTGTGCCTCTGGTGTGTTTGTATTTATCAAGATTTGTAAAATGTTTCATCACCTATTTCTCCTCCTTATACCACCTACTGTCTAATTTCAGTACAGGATCTGTAATTATGAGCGAAATCTGGCTCTTTAATTTGCCATTTTTCCTTTTCTGTTTTGTTATATACAGCTTAGTCTTCTATCCGCCATGAGAGAACAGACAGATCCGTTCGAGTGGAGCCAAGCCTTCTGCCTGCCCAATTGCCTGACACAAGCATGATAACATTTCACCAGAGCACATCAAAGATTGGCATATTTTCACTTTCTAAAACAGGAGTAACATGCACAGTGCTGATATGCTCAGAAGAAAGGAAACCTGCAGGGTGGGATGTGAATGTCTTGTTAACCTTCCACCCTCTACAGTTACCTGAGGGTAAACCTGCAATAGTTAAAAAAAAAAAAAAATGTAAAGAACAAACATCTTAGGTTCAAGGCATTTCTGTTTTTGTTGTGGTTCAACAAGCTATCTGTAAAGAGACAGATAAAACTGGCCATCAGTTCAATCACGAACTCTGTTACTTACGCAGAGTTGATGGATTTAGTCACTGTTGATACTAAATGAGCCATCGGGTGATCACATTAAATTATTTACAGACACCCATCACCAGAAGTTATGACAGCAGTTGAAGCACTGCTTAATATATTAAAAGACAATTGGTAGTTAAATGAGGCTCTGCAGGAGAATTAGTAGCACAGAAAATGCAAAGAATTAGCAGAAACTATGCACAAAGGCAGCCTCTGTGCTTATTATTTGGCTCTCTTGAAGGTCAACCCCAATCATTTTTAGGGACTAAAATTTATTCTACTCTGGGTTGTTTAAGAAAAACAAAAGATACTCTGATACTAAATCGATACTAAAATTATTATGGGATTAGCTACTCATTTGCAACAGTATCGAGACCAACAGCTTTGTCTTCGCCTCCTCACTGCATAAGTGATGGAGTGCACGGCCCCACGATGCCTCATAAATGCAGGCAGACCAGCGCAATCCCTCCTTCTCTAGCAGCTAAAGTAGCTGATGTTCACAACACTGGACAACATTTTATTAGGAATTTCAAGAGGTCAGTAGTTCTTCAATAATATCGACATATTAAACACTTCTAAATTTTAATCTGGCTAGTACACACATTAACATTAGCTGTATAATTGTTAGCAAATACTTGATAGGCCAGTTAGCCGTCTGGTATCATTAGCTAGCGGCTATGATAAAACGATAGGCTAGGTAGCAAATGTTATCAGTCCAGCACCTCTGTAACATTAGACAGTAGTAACCTAAGATGATACAAATTCTTTGTGTCTAATATATGTGTTAAGTTTCTTGAGAAGTCCCAGATTGAAGCTGACAAATATTATGCAAGTTACAAGAGACAATGGCAGCCTAGCCAAATAACTCTGTTTGGTTACCAATAAAATAAGTTATGTTAAAAATAAAGCTAAAATATATTATTCGGGGGGTTTAAGCTTGCTAAGTACCGAATATAATCTTAAAATATGTATCCCCTACAGTTACTAGATGTTTTAAAAGTTATTATATACAAAAAGGTTCTTATTTTTTTGTCATTCCCCTTTCATGTTGAAATTTTAGTATCATGACAATCCTACTCTACTCAAACACTTTGTATTCTATGATCAAGCAGAAGTCACCTACACATCATTAAATGGCACCAGTTAGTTTTTGTTTATTCTTATAAGTGATACAAGTGTACTCCCAGGCTCTGAATACTGATGATCTCACAGCTTTTACTTCATTTAAACCCAATATATAAAGACATTTGTGCTCCAATAGTTCTCATGGAGTAAAGTTGGTCTTGTTTCTGTACTACCACACATCTTTCTAATAACAAAATCCTAGTTGAAGCTGTGGATTCCAGTAGTATTTCTCTGCAAAGTAAATTTTCTTTCTTAAAAGGTTTCTCTTAATGTTAGCCTGAATGTAGAAACCCGGATAATTTAGGAGTATTATGTTATGTCTAGCTTTCATAATAACTTCCAACTGTGGTTCAAATAAGCCGCTCTAATTCCGGTTCCTCTTTCTTTTTGTTTGACGCTTGAAATTTCATCCCGACTTAACTGCAGTGAGTCTGGAGAGGAGCTGTTCACTCTACTATGGTGCTGATTACCATTTTACACATAGCTGCTCATTTTCTTTGACTTCCATGGCTGAAGCACAATACGCAGTGCCAACCGAGGATTATGTCTGTGACACTAGTTCTTAAAGCATGATGGAAACATTGCTATGTTTAATGTTAACGAAAGACTGTAGTTATGCAAAATAAACTATCCTAAGATGTGGTTACTCTTGCCTCTAGTTCTTCCTTCTTTCCTCTATGGGTGAACATCTACCTCTCTCTCGCTTTCAATTTTCTTCACCAGTTCTAGTTTAACAAGATGAGAAATGATACACATTCACGTTTCAGACCTCACTATATAGAACCAATTATATGACTGCCCGGTCAGTCCCTTGATGCTCTTTAAATATACCTGAAATTCTGTCATTTTGTCTTCTGTTACACAATCTACCAACCCCCCATCACCATGATCTCCAGGGTGTCTAAGGATGTTCGAATTTTCATGAACCACCTGCTGACTTTACTCGGGGGATCCTGGCTTCCTATCTTCACGTGGATATATGAGGAAAGAATATACATGAAGAAAAAGCATGTAGCTCTAGTAACTCTGGCTAACCTTAAATATTTTCATGTAATTCCAGTTGGTGTCTTCTTTTTATTGAACTACATTCACTGCAGATTCATAAATATGTTTTAGCATAGCAAAAACAAAATCTGTTTTTGTTAATCTTTTTTCTTAAATCAAAAACTCAACTAGTGCTTAATTGAAAGGACTGAAATACAAACACAAGTTGAGTAACAACATCTTGCTTCCCAATGTTATTAGCAACCTCAGCTGTATGAATTGTCATACAGCTTACCAGTTTGTAGTAAAGGTAGCAACTGTTTTCTGTCTTTCTAGATAGTTTAAATAGTTTAACATTTAGTCAGTCAGACCTATACCACATCCAAACAAGGAATACATGAGCAGTTTTACACACAGCATCTGATGGGGTGTCAGATCAGAGTTGTAACTTTCTTCTTTCTAATTATTGTGAGATGCCATTAAAGAAAGCGTACACTACTAGAGATGATTAGGAAGCCTTCTAATCCACGGGTTCGGAGAAACTATCATTGTATTCCACAGGAATTGTTATGCCCTGCCTTAAGGCAGGCATAAAAACTACAGGGAATCACTTTCCCAACTGCACTCAGAGAGCATTATTATTAAAATTCTGACCACTGTAATCTAGAGTGAAGCACATAAGTCTATGTTTTTCTTTTAGCAAAGCTAGACGGAGTCATACCCGAACCAGAGTTGTCAGAGGCAGTGTTAATTTTGAACGCAGCTTTAGAGTTGACTGAGTTTTAGTCATCAGACATGAAGTGTTAAAAGTGTTCATGTGTCTGCTCTTCTTTTCCTCCCAAAATGTTTTTGTCACTTTTTCATGAGAAGCAGGGAGCATGGTAGCTCTGCTATCCCCCTTTATTTAACCCTTGTATGGTGTTCAGGTCTGTGAGACCCGTTTTCAGTTTTTTTCAAAAGAAAAATTAAACAATTAATTATTTTTTCAACCTGAAATTCATTGGCTTTGGCTTATTTTCTGTGAAGAACATAAATCCGAACTAATTTTCAATGACCTCATACTTTACCTCCCCCCACGCATTTACATTACATACAAGGTGTTCGGGTCCACTGGACCCAGGTCTAATAAAAGTGTTGAAAGTGCAGGTCCTGTGTTCCTACACTCTGTCTTCCTCCTTTCTGGTGCTGCTGATAGTGTTTTCTTCCCCTCCTGCTCTCGCACAAAGTTGCAACATTGTTGAAAATTCAACTATCAACACCGTCTGCTCTGACATTCCCACACATTTTACCCTCTTTCTTGAGGGATCCAAATTTTATTTTCTCATACCCTGTCCCACCTGCCAATTAGGGGCATAATACTATAAATAAGACTTTGCCGGTGTGGTTCTTTATAACAACTGATCAAGATGACAAAAGATTATCTGCTGCGAGGGCCATCCAATTGATTTTGGAAGAGAGAGGGGCTTCGGATGATGATGTTGACAAAGAGGTTTCAGAATATTTCACATTTCTGAGTCTGACAGTGACTTTGAAGAAGAGGATGAGGTTGAGCACCATTTAGTAACAAAACAAAGACGAGTACCCCATCTGCAGCCAGCTCCAGGACCAGAACAAGCCCACCAGACAGCAAGTGAAGAAATATGGATGTCAATAACTGGTGAAATTGGATGGTCTTCTTGCCCAAGAAATGAGCCACCCTGCAGAGCTGCTACTGTGATAAGCCAGGGCCAACACGGCTGACAGTTACTCATGTGCAGGACATCAAGTCTTCATTTGAGCTTTTCATCCCAGATTCCATCCAGAAAATTATTCTGGATTGCAGTAATCTAGAAGGAAGGTGTGTTTTTGGAGAGATGTGGAAGGAGACCAAATTCATCTAAGAACCCCAAAGGCCTACTTTGGGGTTCTTATCCTTGCAGGAGTTTTCAGGTCCAAAGGGGAATCCACAGAATCCCTGTGGGATGCAGAAACCGGCAAGAACCTTTCCGTGCATCAATGTCTCTGGAAAATTTCCACAAAATTTCCAGGATTATCTGTTTTGATAACGGAGACGACAGACCAGCTCGACGGCAGAGAGACAAGCTAGCTGCCATCAGGACAGTGTGGGATAAGTGTGTGCACCACCTCCCCCTGTTTTACAACCCTGGGCCTAATGTCACCATTAGGGCTGGGTATCGTCACTGATTTCTAGAATTGATTCAATTCCGATTCACAAGGTCCCAAATCGATTCGATCCACGATTCGATTTAATTCGATTCGATTCGATTTAAATCTGGGAAATTTTGACAGTCAGAAGTATAATTCAGATCAGAACATTTACATATTTTTGTATCTATAAAAAGGAAGCTGACACTCGCAAGACTTTATCCAAGGTGTGAGCATCACAGCAGATGCCTTTGTGTCAAAGTAGCTGAAGATAAAACACAGAAAAACGTGAAGGTGATTTTCCTGGCCTGGGATTTTATAAAAATATTCTGCAGTACATCAAAAACGAAAGAAAACCATTAATTAATGAACGTTACCTCTGACGTTACAGCGGTTTTATTAGACACACGGCTAAGCATTTTGCATTTTGAATAATATTAAAAAGTTTAAATTTGTTCAGTATTGAACAGCAGAAATTAGGTTTTCTTTTCGGAAGAATGTAAAAGGGAAAAAAAACAGCGGCCGACAGCGCTGTAAACAACAGTAGACTTGTGCGTAACAAGCAAGCGAATAATGAAGAAAGCGAAACTGTTCGAGAGAGAGAGGGGGGGGGGGGGGGGGGGGGGGAGGGAGAGAGGGAGAGAGAGAGAGCTGCGCATCGCAATGGAAGCAAAACAGTAAAAGAGTGAATTCATGACGATGTTTATGTGAAGCGTTTGGATCTTCTTTTGCTGCTGGTTCGGTCAATATTGTTTGGAGAGAGATCAAACTAACAGCTTTAGAATCAGCGCATAAAGGGCGTGAACACAAAGCGCGGACCCGGATCAGCGAGCTGTCGGCTTTCAGCCCCGACTGTGAGAAAGGCGACATCTAACTGATTCTGATCCGCGGGTCGCGCTGTGTGTTTAAGTCTATGTGCAGAATCCCTGTACCTGCTCTCATTTACTGTTTGGTGGTTCTTGAAATTTTGTGAGATGTCACCAGAGATTCTGGCATTTCGGACAAAATAAATTTATATTAAAAAATCGATTCAGGATTTTAATGAATCGATTTTACGTTATCCAAGCCAGAATAGATTTTAATCGATGAATCGATTATAAAAACCCACCCCTAGTCACCATTGATGAGCAGCTGATCCCATTTAGTTGTGAAACATATTGCTTCACGTGTAAATGTGTTGTGTCTTTCCACTCACTCCACTTGATTATAACTGATTAATTTTTTTATAACATTTTATGAAAAAAACAAAACAAAAAAAAAAAAAAAACGAGAAGCACATTAATTCATAAATGTGATCTAACAAAGGTAAAGGGAAAAAATTAACCATGTTTGCTGTTCATATGGCTTGTAATTGAGATGAAATAAACATCTGTTGAGTAATTTAACATAAAATTGTTTGATAGTGTTAATTTGGAAAGCCAAAACTCTAGCGGGTCCACCAGACCCATGAACACTGGCTGAGTAACAAAAATATGAACACCACACAAGGGTTAATTTCCTTTTCCAGCAGGTATTAGCACCTGTCCACTGCGTCAAAACTAATACCAAATGATTTAATGATAATGTTATTAATGTGCAGGACTGGCAGGCCAACTCGTCTGACCTGAACTCCACAGAGACTCTAAGGTTTCAGGCCAGGTGACCTATGCCTGCTGTGCCTTTGTATTTCTAGATTTTCTTGTTTTGACTTAATTTTTTGTCTGTTTTTTTTTCCCCCTTTCTTTTTTCCTTTTTTTGCTTGTCTATTTTTCAAATTTACTCTCACATCATTTGCAATAAATTTTGCATGTACAGAAGCCAAAGAAGCTTTGAACTAATTTGTAAAATTAGAGCCCTTGGAGAGATGGTTACATGGTTTTAGGCTTCAGCTGTCTTTACTAAGACAAAAAAGAAAAAACATTCATATTCGCTAACCTTAAAGTATAAGCAAATAGGTTAAATCATGTCTATTGTAAACCCAGTCTCATTCAAGATATAAAGCAGTCAGCAGTTTGAGGATTTATGGCCATATGTATGTAATATTCTTAAAAAACTCCACTTCATTTGATGGTCCTGCAGTTTGACCTCCCTTTATTTGGTCTCCTTGTAACTACATTAGTTGAACAAAATATATGAATTAAATGAGAAGTTGTGATTAATAGAATTAGCTGAGGCTGATTCACATTAACCTTGATACCTTTCTGTGCTGGTATTGAAATTCAAACCTGTCCCACCGTGCCCTCCCGGTTGTTTGAGAGGGCACAGTGGAGACACAGAAGTTTGTTACTATTGGTGCTCTTAATAAAATACTGTTACTTACATATTTATACACCTATCTTGGATTCATAAAGTTTTCCTTCCAAAAAGCAGTGTTCCAGAACAGTGCAACAGAAGCAGCAGGTGCAGCTTCTTGCAAAGTGATCTAGTAAAGAAGCTGGACGTTTAACTTTTTTTTTTCACTTCACAATTTCGTATTCGTTGAATCAGTGCAAAAACTGATAAGTGACAAATAAGTCTTGATGAAACAGCAACTTGTGATTTATAAACTTTATTTGTTGTACAGATCAAACACAAGAGGTGGAGGACATTAATGGGAGCAGATGAGTCAATGAGAGTCCATATGAGCGATGTGACAATAAACCAACTAAATGCATTTGTTGACTTATTTTTCCCACAACCTGCTCATCATGATCCTCTGCATTACTAAAAGGCTTCTTATATTTTCTGGGGTAGAAAAAAAAAAGCAATTTTCTATGATTTGTTTGCAAACGACACCAGGCTCAGACTAGAGGAGTTTTGGCCCAACTTCTTCTCAATTGTCCCACCTCCACTCTGCACCAAAACTCTGACTGAATGAAAGCTCAAGAAAGCAGACTGAAGGGTGGAGCTGCAGCTGATGTTTTTAACTGCAGAATTTTTCCTGCAACTAAAATTCAATGTAGCATGTTTTACCAGTTATTTACAGAGATAAAAACAAGCAGTAATTCAAATAATAAAATGGTAATCCAAGTGAAATAAGCATAAGCCACAGATTTTTAAAGAAAGTATCGAACAGTGCCGAGGTGCTGCAGTGTCAATTTCTATTATAGAAAAGACTGTGAGGAAAAAATGTTTTGAATCGACAGAAAGGTCGATTAAACGTTAATTACAAGCCGTCTATGGTCCCAACTATTGGACTGTAGATTTGCTATAAGTTAAAGATAATTGGCTTAAAGGGTTGAAAAAAGGCGTGTCGATAGATCTCAGGTATATTGGAATCAAAGCTTAATTCGTTGTTACCATTTAACTATTTAACATTAATGATTCTAAGCAGAGCAGTCAACGAAGAAACACGGGTTTAAAATGACAAGAGATATTCAGTCAATGCCAAGTTCACCGCAAGATATAAAGCAGAATGTTAAACGTGTAACCAGGAGATATTGTAATATTGCACGAAAGTGTATTTCTCTTTAACTTAGCTCCCTAAGACCCAAACTCTTTCATAGCATGCATTTTTAATTTCTCTTTGCTATTTGGGCTGATTGGGACCTGATGAATGTAATGATTTTGGTTTCAAAAATGGGATCCACATATGAGGACATTCGTTTTAAATTTTGATAGAACAGTGGCAATATAATGTTCCCGTAAGTGGATATCAGGCCCTTGTAGAACAAAATTTAGTATTTTGGTCTAGACAATCCAAAATGTGATGTCCACATATGTGGACGCTAGGTCCTAGGAGGTTAAACAATTAAATAAGGATTTTCTCGTTCTAAGAATACTGCATAAAAAAACCCAAAAAAAACAAAAAACAATTCAACTGAATGCAAAATATAAAAGACAATAGGTTCTAATTTCTAATTACTTGAAAGTGTATAAAATACAAATTTGGTTCTGATTCATGCAATTAAATAAGCACACGCTCAACCAAAATTAAAATTATGCATGGCAAATTCCCTCCATCGTGTGACTAAAAGACATGTTTCTGGTCCTGTGAAGATACCAAAGAAAACGGCTGGGTGGATAAAAAAATTTAAATAATATTTGCTTCAGAGCCTTGTTATTACAAGGTAAAAAAATAAATGCTTTGGATAACAGTGATGATGTATCCGCTTGTATTTAGGGGTTTGATTTAACTTTAACTTAAACGATATGGTTTCCATAACTCCTTAGCCACACTGACCTAGTGACTAGCTGCCAGTCTTGATAGACCAAAATATCCATTCCCTGAACAACTGGTGAGTGGTTGCTAGAAGCTGGGCAAAACAGGTCGCAACTGCGCCAAAAACCTCCTGCTAATTGCTTTGTTCCTATCAGACTGCATCCAGACAATCAGGCACCAACTGGTCTCTAGGCCTGGGCAATATAGGCTTAGCAACTGATATCACAGCAATTGCCACCACCACTCAACAACTAACCCTCATGTTTTCCTCACAACCGGTGGTTCCCAGGCAGTTACAAACCAGTCTCTAGGCCTGTATAACTGGGACTTAAAAAGATAACTTACCCCAATAGTGACCAAAAGACACGCTGTCCAGAGAGCATAAACAACTACTGCATCCAGTCCAGTTCAGCCCAAAAAGAGATCAACACTGCACCAGCCTGATGTGGCACCAATTAATGAGCAATCACATTTGATAGTACTATAAGAATATAAATGCCTTTTCCCTTACAATTCACAGCTCACAAAAAACTCTTCTTCATCTAGCAGTAATGATGCACTCATGATCAAAGCTGCCTATAAAGTATGGTTGGCTCCACATGAAATATTGAAAAATCAACAGCAATACACCTCGAACCGACCTATTTAGGCCAGACATTATTTGGATATGGCCTAATTTGAGTCTAGAGACAGACTCATGAAGACTAGGCTTTAGTTTTGAACAGCTATACTTATGCAGGTTTAAACTAAATGCTTTGAGCTGAGCTTCAGAAAAATATCAGGGTCTGTTCACTGGGAAGTAAGAATGTCTTGTAACGTACTCAACTGTCACTCAGGTGTTTTACAGAACATTCATACTGTATTTTCAAGCTCTGAGTGCACTTCTATCAGACTCACAGGGATGGTCTTATGCGATGAGATATTTCAGTCTAGACAAAAGTGACAAACCAACAGAGGCAAACTATACCCACGGGGAATACAAGAATACAAACTAATAATCACCATTACTTTAAATGTAAACCAACACTGGGACAGAGGGGGGTCTGAGTAATGAGGCTGACAATCTGGGTTCCAATGTAGGATGAGAAACTAGGTCAACACTTGTCTGGGCAAACTAACTTTTTTCAATACATCACAGACGTTCCAGCAATGTTAACAGTCCTGTTCATAAAAGGTGCAAAATTTTACAAAGAAAATGCAGAGATCTTAGAAATTAGTTGAGTTTTGTTCCCTGCTCTCAGCGCACAGTGGAGAGCATTATTAGCATCTGTGTTTCTTTTCATCACAGCATCAAGTCTCAAATTCAACTAAGAACCTTTTAGCAGTGGCTGCACCTGCTTGCCTCTCAGAAACTGGATTTCAGTGTGTGGTGGTATGTTAATATTATAATAACAGAGAAGTGATATTGAAACCTATTTTCTCATGAAAACCATCTGTTTTGTTTTTTGATTTTAAATCAACTGCCAACTGAAAGATGCTGAGACTGGTACCAGCCAAAGACACTCCCCTCAGCATTATCCACATTAACTGGAACGCCGCTTTGCCCCAGTTTTCCAGCCATTTACCCAACATTTCAATTTCACGTTAGTCTACAACTTATGCAATCTAACAAATGAAATAGATTCAGACCAGAGCACAATATGATTGCTCAAAATGTAAATAGGTCATTTCGAATAATCTCTAACCCAATCAGCTACAGTGGCTCAAGAATCAACTTTTTTTTTTACATTTTTATTTCACAAGAGACCCAGTAATTGCTACATCTTTGGCTGAAGCCATCTGGGTTACAGGGCCATGAAAGTAGTGGGAGTTTAGGCAAAGTGTTAAATAGGTCTCAACACAAGCATCCTCTCCAGCAGTCACAGGTCCAGTTTTCCCCATTGGATCGACCTCCTATTTTCCTCTCTGGCTTCTGCACCTCGACCCTGGAAGCCTAGTAACTGTGGGGAGAACAGCTTGGAGTAGGATTGTGGTGTAGGCCTGTGTGGGTCGTGTAAAAAGTAAGGTTCCCATATGCCCGCCAGCCCTGAATCTTGGATAGCTTCAACTTGAAAGACTTGGCCAAGCTGCTCTGCACTCATTCATACAGGGCCAGTTGCTCATCCAGCCAAACCCTCTAGAAAATAAAACTACTTGCACACACACAGATACACACAAAACACTGCCACTCTGCTTTATATGAGTATCAACACGCAGAGCTACCAAATTTGAATTCAAGCTGCTGGTGTTTGTGCCCATATCTTTAAATTTGAATAGTAATGCAAGAAAAAAAACCTTACTAGTTTACTTCCAACAACACACACACACACACACACACACACACAAGACTTGAAGCCTTTTTGAATATCGGGAAAGTAAAACATGAACAAAGACTGAATTCCACTCTATAGCTGTTAACTTTTCTTGCAGAAGAGGGAATCAAAGCACACAAACACATATAGAGCAACTCATCACCTAAAAAAAAAAACCCTCCTGTAACTTTCCTAGTAATCTTGACTCTCTTTCTCTCTTCTATCAGTGCAGTGCATCCAACACGGGTGCATCACACTCTCTCCTCTGTCCCACAACTCTAACAATTCCGCCTCTGCAAAGCTGACGGCGCTACAGGAAGACGGTACGAGTTGTGCCAAACAGTCTTTATTTTTTTGTAGTGCAGAGAAGCAAGCCAGCAAAGCATAGGAAAGCAATTTGGTGACACCGGTAAGCCCTCTCAAACCACAACAAAGCTCAAATTTAATTTAAACTGGTTGATCATTTTTAAACTACTGCCAATTGAGTTTGACATTTTTCTCCTTTTAGGCTTTAAACGCTGTAGTCATGCTGTGCGTCCTTCAGGATCCTCACAGTGAAAGCAGCCTGGTTTCCATTAACCACCAGTTGTTGGCATTAGGCAGTAGATATCACTGGGAGCATTCAAAGTGCTGGAGATGTCTAACAGACTAAGCGCATCAGCGTGCCTGAAAGAGTCTGAGCATCTGCTGCATGGGACAAAATGAGAGTGGAGTAATTATGAGAGAGGCTCCCCGGAGCGTTCTCTCTCAGCATCCCCGCTAATCCGGTGACACCAAAAGGTGTGGCGCCGTGTGGCTTTCCTCACACTTACTAATAAACAAAGAGCGTGCGCGAGTGAGTGCGCGTAATCATAAAGAGAGAAGACAAAGCCATTTCTTGAACTTGAGCAGCGCGACTGATGGAGAAAACGTCAGAGTGCGTGCATTACCTCGGAAAAGGAAGGCTTTGCTGCTGTTGTGAAGACCCGCCACTTGGGTAATTCCATAGGTGGCATTTGCCAGGTCAAGTTCATTGATGATATCAAGCTGGTAGTCTTGATCTGAACCGAAAGCCAAAGCTGTGGAAGAGAATTTGGAGGTGAGAGGACAATCTGCTGACAGAAGTGAAGCTGACAGTGTTTTAACAACAATGTTGATTCACTTTAAACACAGACCCGGTCACTGTTTTCTGCATTTATCCACTTAAAATGGCTGGTTGTAGAAAAAGTCACGCAGTTTTTATTTTTCACGAAAGATGCTGCTAAGGCTGCCCACTAAAAGAAAGGGGGAGAGTGCTGTATGTGTCCACGACCATCACCTGTCTTCTAACTCTGCAAACTGTAGGTGATTGAAAATAAAAATAACTGAAATAATACTGAAAAATTAAAGGCACTGCCACAATTCTGGAATCCTTGCACTCAATGTGCAAACTGGGAAGCATAAAGAAAAAGAAATTATATATATTTAAAGAAAAAAAAAGCTTCTGCTACAATAAGATGCTACAAGAGTGAACACGGGCTTTGTGCTTACCTGGTGTGGTAAAAAAGAAAAGGGATAACAGAGCCACGTAAATATCCATTTGTGTTGGAGTTGCGATGTACAGAGTCCGTGAGTGTGACGCGCCTCCGTGTACCCACACTAACCCGCTCCGGTCCGTCTGGTGCTCTGCGCCGCTCTCACCTCGCCTGGATGTGGAGGAACGGAGGAATGGTCCACAATCCGTGAGCAGGGGTTCTCTAATTACAACACCGGGAGAGTTAATGGGCTTTAAACGTATCCAGTCAGTTGGTGGACGGCATTAAAAGTGACCCACATCCGCGTTCATGTGTGACTCCTATTAAACTGAGCAGCCGATATGAAATTCGAGGATATTCTCATCACTCGAACTGCGAAGTTCCCCTCCGCTCAGACAACAGAAACTTCCAGTTTTTTGGAGGTGAGAAAGAGGTTTTCAAACGGAACTTTGTGAGTGGAGGACATCGGTAATGTCTGTAGAAGGCTGCTGTTATTTGTCACAACAGAGAAAATATTTTTTACAGCCTCAAGCGGCAATTTGACACAGCAGTTCACAAAGTGGAGCCCATTATATTAGCCACATGAACATACCGTAGCTCAGGGAGTCTTCTCTAAATGAGAAGTTTGTATAACAAGAATTTGCGTCACAACTCTCCGAACTCATCCCTGCTGCTCCAGTGCTCTTTCCTCTGGGGCCTGTCCTTATTAAGGTCCATTCCCCTGCCTGCCTTCACTTTGTCTACATTGTCAGGTTGTCTGGGTTACCTGCGTCAACTCAAACTAGGGAGGGCAAGAACAGAGGTATCTGCTCAGAGACTGCAGCAGCATGCATCGCCTGCTCCAACAGTGCTTGCCTTTTCCACACCGGGGACGGTGCTTTGGGATGCAGGTCACTCCTCCACCTATTCAAATTAGACTGTAAACAACACTGCCTATCCACTGATCCAGAACCCGAAAAAATTGAAGGGTAAAACAACATGTAATTTGAAATTACAGGTTGCAGAGCAGCCAGCAGAAAGGGGAGGGAAAGAGAATTTAAATTGTTTTTAGACAGGCGGTGGTGTTTACAGGCTACAAAATTCCTGCCTCTCAGAATATTAAGTGTAGGGAAAAGAAAGCCAATTAAAATGCACAGTGTTGTCCACTTCATTTATTTATCCGTCTGTTGTTTCTTTATAAATATCAGGATCATGTGTGGAATTATCTACTGAAGCACAGCAAATTTATGCAGGGGTTCCTATTCCCACCCACAGGCAACCGAGGACAATCTAGAAAAAGAATGTGTCTGTGTGAGATTACAGATTTTTGTTAATTCACTTACATTTCTTTTTCACGTGAAATGCCTCTGTTGATTGCCAATAGTTAACCACATAGTGAGCTCAGAGGTGCTAGTAGGCAGATTGTATTACCTGTGGACAAAGTCAGGTCGGTTGATTCTCCCTGTACGCAGTTACTCTTTGTATCTACTGTAGCTTGATAGTTACACTGGCAGTCTGTTTATCTAAATATAGAAGTCTATGCTCCCTATAGGTTATGACATATAGTTCTATTTTAACAATTAAACTCATGTGAAATAAGGTTAAGGATAAGCTTTATCTGTCAGTTGCAGTTGCCTGCAGCTGAAATGACAGACCTAGTCGACCATACAGGCAATACATACAGTATACAAACTTACATTGGGGAGACAGGCAGCAAAAACAGGGATAGATAGTGAAATATGTAACATATAGGGGCAAAGTCAGGAGAAGAAAAAGGGTTTCTGCCCATGATGACTTCCAACAAGTGATTCATCATGAGGAGAAAACACAAAAAACTCCATACCACATAAAGAAGCACAGATATCATCACACTACATGCCATGAAACACACAAGCAACGTAAGGGCGAGGGTACGCCGATGTACACAGTGGTCACCGTATACATACACCTGTGTCACGAAATTGGGCAGAATTACTCAAATGAGCATACTAAGTTATGTTTAATGTTGGAAAATAATCACTTTTAACCCAAATGTTTCCTAATTGCAACTAATTACCAAATTAAAAAAAAAAAAAAAAAAAAAAAAAAAAGCCAGATAATCTTAGACTCAATTCAGTTTGATTTATATAGCACCGAAGCACCTCAAGACACTGTCACGGGGCCGAGTGGCCTGTACTGAACAGGACTCAGGTGCAGAAACCCAGAGCAGAGACAGCAGATGATGTAACAATTTATTAGGTTTAAGTGCAAAAAAGCAAAGACACAAAAAAAAAAACAAAAAAAAAAAACAATAAGACGTGGAGTTTGACGAGGCGTGGCCTGGGGAACGTGGCTAGGGCGAGGGAATGAGGCCTGAGATGCGGAGTGGAGCTAAGCAGGGAACAGTCACACTGAAGAGAGAAGATAGAGGAGTTAGGGAGGTAGTGGAGGCAGCTCTGAAGTGGCCAGTTGTAAGAGTAGCAATTCTTACTTGCAGTAGGGGACATAGAGTGTTGAGAGGGGGGTGATGAGAATCCAGGGGAGGCTGAGTGGTGTGGAAAGGCTGGCCTGAGATCCGGGGCTTCAGATGGAGTGTGATGGCAGGAGGGCAGGCAGGTGAGGCACAGAGAGATTTTCAGAATGATTGCTTGGTATCCTGAGTCCAGAGGTGGAGCGTGAGCCAAGGTGAATACAGCAACTGCAGCACAAGTTAACAAGATAGATCACAGCAAGAACTTGAAGTATAAGGGCTGTTACCAACATGTGTTGATGACGAACTGGCAGTGAGTGAACATCAACGTGTGGTTTAAATCCCTCTGGCTTGATTGCCTGCAATAGGCTCCAGGTGTGCAGGAGCTGGAGTTGGCCCTGCCCAGGGGCGGATCCCAGGTCAGTTCAGGAGCCTTATGGAAATTCCAGCCACCCACCGCAGACCATGACAGACACTCCATATTGTAAGGTAAAGATCGTCATAAATGCCAACAATCAGACACCCTCTATAAGCAAACACTTGGTGACAGTGGAAAGGGTAAAGGAAGAAACCTCTGGCAGAACCAGGCTCAGGGCGGCCATCTCCCATGACTGATTGGGTGTGAGGGGAGAGAGATGCAACAAAAAAAAGTCAAACACAATCTCTTGCTCATTATGTGTCTTTGCCTCAGACTTTCTTCTTTAATATATTTAAAATGCAAATACTACGTGATCTGCTTTTAGGAATGCTTAGATTATTTTTTTAATGGTAAATAACTAAATGACTATTTCATTTTTTCAACCAAAAGAACTTTTAGATGAAAATAACATGCTTGTTTAAGTTTAAATCTACGGGGCATCAAAAAGAGGTTTGCAAGCAGGTGGGTAGACAAATTAACCTAAAGGGTTACAGTGAGATTGTGGGAAAATGGTAAAAAAAAAAAAAAGGTTTTCGGACAAAAAAACCACCCTGGAGCTAGAAGAGTGCTTCAGTCAATGTGACAGTGTTAGAAATCATGGTGTAGTTCTTTCAAATATAAGTGGAGGAATTACTCAGAATGTGCAGTGTTCTCAGAGTGTTTACAGTAGCAACAGGCAGATGATCCTGTAACATCTGTGAAGACTATTCACTCTGTTCCTTTTTCACACATTTGCAGCACATTAAATGTTCTGAGATATATTACAGAACTGTTAGCTTCTTCTCATATATAAAGTGTTATGATTCAGTGTTATGGATATTTTTTGTACTGTGTTTTTTGTCTGCCACACCAGAGGGGGGCATAGTTTATGTCCTGTGTTATTGCTGCTATGTGAGTTCCAGGTGGAGGCTGACCATTGGTGGAGGACTGGGAGAGGCCGGCTATAAATGAGGACCCTTCTAAACTGGCATGCCCCTGCCTACTTCCTGTTCCCAACGAACTGTGCATGTGGCTGCGTGTGAATTTGTAATCTGGAAGCTTTTGCCGTGTTGTAAATAGTTTGTTATAAATAGATGTAAATAGTTGTCAATATTATTTCATTTCTAGAGGTTTTTTTTGTTGTTTTGGCCATGCTTCGTCTTCCTTGAGAGAAGGGAGTGTGGGGGCATTTTCCTTTTTTTTTTTTTTAATTTTCCTTACGTTGCACACCGGTTTTCCCTGGGCTGGGGTGTAACAAAAGTAATGTCCATTAGTTATTGGACAATGACATAATTTTTGTAATTTTCCATCTGTGTACCACGGGGGATTTTTCAATAAGAGAATCAAGATGCAATTCAAATGCAAACTTTCAGCTTCAATTCACGGTGATATACAAAAATAATAATGATTATAATAAATGTAATAACAGCTATTTTTATACACAGCCCTCCCATTTTCAGGGGCTCAAGTTAACTGGACAAAAATAGTGCAAGTTTACATCTAATAATTGTATTTTAATGCTTGGATGAAAATCATTCGAGCAAACTTTCTAAATCTTAGAACATGGATATCATCTGTGTTACCTTGACATACAGCACTCTGCTAGGCCTTTACTGCAGCCCTTCCATTGCTGTCTGTATTCAGGTCTTTGCCTTTAATAACTGAAAAGTATATATTTTGCAGAATGCTCTGGGTCATTATCCTTTTGCACTGTGAAGTACTATCCGGTTTTGAAGCATTTGGCTGAATCTAAGGGGGGGTAGAGCCCTCTACACTTAACCATTCATCCTCCTGCTTCTATCAAAAGTCACATCATCAATAAACACTGGCAACCCAGTTCCAGTAGTGTTTACTGCCACTTTCTACTGAACATGTTCATGTCATCGCATCGTCTTCACCATGTTTGACAGATAATGTGATATGCATCAGCTCAAGCTGTTCCTTTCCTTTTCCACACCTTTCTTTTTCCATCATTCTGGTTCAAGTTCATCTTGTTTTCAACTGCCCAAAGTTTTCTCTTTTTTTGTTTCAAAAACGGTGCAGATCCTTTTAGATATTTGCAGGAGAAGTTATTTTTTTTAGTGGAACCAGCAGTTTGTACCCTGCTGTATAGCCTGCAATATAAAATTTAGTTAAGTAAATTCTGCAACCATTTCCAATAAATGTCATGCATATCAGCTTGGAGAGATTTTAAACAATTCCAGGTCTTCGCAGGCAACTCACAACTCTCCAACATTGGTGGGTATTCTCAAAATGAACTGCTAGAGTCTGGCCGGTCCACATTATGGGTGGTAACGCAGGTGTTCCAAAGCATTAACTTTACTCTTTTTTAACTACTGACTGGTGTGACAACTTGTGGTCTAGTGGAAAACACATTTGCTTGGCAAGCGAAAGGTTGCTGGTTTGTTTCCAGCTGGAGATGCAAGTCCCCTTTGGGGAAGTGTCAGGAAGGGCATCCAGTGTAAAACCATGCTAAATTAAACACGTAGAGCTATGTGTTGAAAGTGGAAAGCAGCTTTTTTTTTATGGTTTTTTTTTTTTTTTTGGTATAACAACTTGTGGCTGGGGATTTTTGTTTTGTATTAGATTTGTTTTTGTATTTCTGAATGAAAAATGAACGATCATGACTGAAAACCCTAAAATGTTTCTGCTGGCACACAGCAGGTGATATAAACATCTGTTCAAGAAAATGACACAAGCACAAGGAGTCCTCATTTGCACTGACACCAGAAGCTAAATCCAAGTTTTATTCTAGTTAGTCAGTTTGTGCTGTTAAATCCACAGACAGCTGGTTATGTCTCATGTTTTGACTGTCTTTTTCAGCAGATTAAATCTTCTTGTATGTGATAACCCTGGCAGACATGAAAAGAAATATAGTGTATATTGTGTAATGAAGAACTAAGCTCCTGATGAGCCACGTTTGTTGAACGACTGCCTGAATATTACAGCCCAGGGAATAAAGCCATGCAGCAGTGTCCCGCTGTGCCTGCTGAAAGCCCATCATTACCCATTAATCACAGAGTTAAAGTACTCCCTATGCAATGCCCAAATCTGTAGCTCTATACCAGACTGGCGGATGTGCCTTCATGAGTGCCACTGCTCTGCATGCCGGGCTTGGCACCCTGATTTCTTTCCCATGCTTGACAGCCTTCATCTAGGACTCAATCAGTCAGGGGCAACCTTGGCTATTTAAAAATACTTGTGTTTTGTACTTGTGCTGTAATTTGGAAGAGGAAACAAATATATACACCAGTGGCAAAACTTCACTACAAGAACTATAAAAGGCCAGAGGTGACTTCGAATTAGCTAAAATGAGAGAGGTGCTTAGTTTTCTTTTTGTCCTTTCCTATTTTCTCTTGCTGTGCTAGCGTTAACACAAAAGAGAGCACATCAACTCAAACACGATTTCAGATATCCTTGGTCCAATTAGAAACCCGTCTAATGACTTGGGCAACACCCAAAGTTTCAGTGTGTTATATGTAGCCAGAAGACAATGGATAACTCTAATCAAGGCCAAGAATTCCTGTTCCATTCATTTAGAGTCACACCATGAGCTGATTAGCTAACAAAAAGCTGTTGTTGTAGACCAGCGGTCCCCAACCCCCGGGCTTCGGACCGGTACTGGTCAGTGAGTCGTTTGGTACCGGGCCGCGAGAGTTGAGGCTCAGGTGTGAAATGTATAGTTTTCAGGGTTTTTATCTGTTTTCAGCGTTATTTTGTTATCGTTTTTATCGTTTACTCGGTTTTCCTGGGTCTTTTCATGTGTGTTATGAATAAATTTTCTTTTTTTCGGTACCGGTACTGGTTTTATTTTGTTGTATTTATCCGCGACACCTTAAAGGCCGGTCCATGAAAATATTGTCGGGCATAAACCGGTCCGTGGCGCAAAAAAGGTTGGGGACCTCTGTTGTAGACAATAGCTTGCGCTTTTGAAATGATATTTCACCAAGAGGTTTTGCTCTCTACATTGACTACCTTGTATAACAGTCAGCTGAAATTGCCTGGACTACAGATGGACCACATGCAAAAAAAGAATGCTTTCAAGTGTCTCTTTACTACATATATATGCTTGCATAGTTTACCCTTGGTGGGCCATTGTTATGCTTGCACTGGTTATTGCACAAACTATAATGTAAACAGTGCCATAAGTTTTTATTGTTCATACTTTTATACGTGAGATGTGCATTATACACTTAAATAATTGATGTTGCTGCTGAAAAGAAAACATATATATTTCTTTTCAACTACAACAGCAGAGGTTACAGAGGTGAAGTAGTCAAACAGACAAGTTTTGCAGAAAATCTCTTGCTTTCCAGTTGTTGCATCAATCTCCCTCCACGAGTCTGGGCCTTCTGGGAAACTCTCCCATATTTAGAGATGCATGCAGACGCTGACCTGCTCAAAGACTTGCACCTCGAGCTCATTCATTTTGCATATGAGCCAAAGCTGGGAGTTAAGAAACTGGTCAAAATAACACCAAAGTGTAACATGCTGGCATAAACTAATCACAGTGTTAACTTCTACTGTGGCCTTCTATCTATCTTAAAAGACTCAGTTATTAATGAGGGAGAACACATGGTAAAGGTTTCAGGGTGATCCAGATTAGTGTAGACCTGACCTCTGCTTTATCACAGTTCAGGTCTTATTTTCTGCCCTGTGAAAGGAAAGGGATTGACAGTTCATGACCTGGTTTCTACAGTATTTGTACCTTTTCAGGTGGTAGAGTTTTGTCTCTTATGTGGCTTTAACAGGCCTTGTTAACGGCAGACAGGTTAGAAACAGTGAGAAGGTTATGAGTTGGCGATATCAGGTGATATTTTAAACCCATGTCAGCTCCAGAGGGACACCTTAATGGCACTCAGGGGAATCAATGCTTTAACGTCATTTTTGTTGGCCAGAGTGAGAGACTAGTAGACTGTCACTTCTCCAAGAACGTGATTTGTTTCTCACAGGTCTTTAAAAAAGAAAGACAAATTTAGCTTCTAAACCGCTAAGTTGTATATTCTATTTAATATGACAGCAAATGAGCTGCAGTTGTTAAAAAAAATAATTCTTTTTTATGGCACACAAGTACTTCTTTAGCACCACAGTTTTAAAAACATGTGTCTTCATTCAATAACAGAGCAGGAAATGTTGGAAATTGCTATTTTTCCCTCCACGCTAACCTGCTTAAGGAACAAATTGCTAACACTGGCTTCTGTATTGTTCACAAAATCTGTGGCTGGAAGGCAATTATGGGGTCACACAGAAACTGTCAGTAGTGGACGTGATGGACAATTGTCCCTGCAAGTTTTTGTGGTTTGATTTCTTTGACAAATATAGCAACACTTATCCCAAGCATGACCCACTTTTGCACTCAACTTTCTTCAGAAAGCGGTAAACACATTGCTACAATGAAACATACACACAAACAAACACACACAGTGCCTCTCTTGCAGAGGGCAACAACAACGTGATTGGAATGATAACTTACTGCTGTGTCATTGAGATCAGATCTCTCAAAAATGTAACAGAAGTCAGACAAACTGCAGACAAACATCCTCTAATAGCAGTGAAAAGGTATGCTCAAAGACGTGACAAACACTCTTCTAAACACTATTCTTTTTCATTGTGCAAACAAATACTAACAATATGTTACTCCTACCTGCAAATATTTCCATTAAACTGTATGGCTTTTCTTTTTCCCAAGGTCTGGCACCATTCATCATTTTGACTTCATACTCACTAGAAGTGCTGTCACTATGCTGAAAGTGGCCATCAGTGGAGATGTCTTACAGTATGATCTAGGATCATTTCTTTCACCGTATTCAAAATGTACTGCGTGACAATCACTTAATAATCTTGGACAAATGTAAATTAAGATGATTCTTCAGCTAAATATTATTGTTTCCGTTCAGTTCCTATAGCCATTACGATGTGTCATCAGGCAGCCGTGATTTTTTTGGTACAAAGTTTGGTGCATGGTCACCAAGGAGATTGACCCTGAGCTTTGATGCTGTGGAGAAGGACAGAGACTGACCGATGTTGTTAGGATTCTTCATCTGAACCAAGGTTATTGTAGTTAACTAAAACTAAATTAAAAACAAAAATTATATGAAAAAAACATTGTAGTTAAATAAAATAAAAATATAAAGTAGACTTTTGAAAAAAATCAAACTAACAATTTTACATGTTTCCAAATGTAATGTTTCCATAAATGTAACCATTTTTAAAGATTAAAAGCCAAAATGAAACAAGAAAACACAAACTGGAAACTAATTGAAACTAAACCAAATTAAATAATAATCATTTTATATCTGTGTCCTGATTGAGGGCGTTGGGCTAAAGGTCAGTAAAAGTCAAATTAAACTAAGACAGATTAACCCTCTGACGGTTTTAGTGTTTTTGATGGAATTTGTTGACAGCAAGAAAGCTGTCAAATAATTTTGACATTATTTGCTTTTTCAATTTTTATCATGACATAAAATGTTGATTTGTTTGGTTTGGTTTGGTTTTTTCAAATGTATGATATGTAGTAGAAGAATTCTGGATGTGATTTTTCCCATTTCACCTTGTTCATGTTGCCCACAGACACATACACTGAAATTCATCTCCCAAAAACTCAGTAGCACTGAAATGTTTCCTTTTTGTCCTTTTCAGTAACTTGAAGAAACTCTATTTCAGTGTCAGGGCACTAATTTTATTCTTTTTTAACTTTTCACTGTGATGAATAATACAGTCCAAGCAAGTGGAGATTCTGATGAGACATCGGCTTTATTGCTTGATCCCTGAACTGTTATTTAGATTGCTGCCTCCTGGCTGGTATGCATTTACTTAGTTTGCCAGATACTCTCAGGAAAATGCGGCACTATTGTATGGATCCTCTGAAAGATGTGTCTGTTTTAAGGCAGTGAATGAGTTGAAAGCTTTTGATTTTCTCTTGAAACACGACAGCTCACTTTTTGCTTTGTCGCTTGCTACGTCCTGTAAATGTCATTAAAGCCTGTGGTCATAATGAAACTATAATCTGCACAAATTAGTTTGAAAATAGAAAAAAAAAGGATGTGCTTTCATCTGGCATAATTACAGTTTCAGCTCGTACGGGGTATGAAATGAGATTGAACATTTAGGTAAATACCCTTTTTACTGCCTCTCACGATACGACTTGTACATCTCTGGTGTCTTTACAGACTCACAAACTCCTGCAGAAATCATCCAAAGTTGCCTCTGCCAGATATCATCTAAACTTTTTAAGACTCTGGAAGCCATCTGTTCCATAGATTCCTGCAGCGTTAGCGTTCACATCAGAGTTATATCCTCCACATTAACATTTAAAGCCAATCTTGTGCATTGTCTGTTCAACAACACGTATAATGGAAACAGAGGAAACAAGGAATTGAAGTTGCTGTTTGAAATACTACAAGGACTGAAAACCTTTTAAATGTTAAATACTTCAATAGCCAAAGCACAGTGCATTAATAAACCATTAACTGGATAATGCTGTTCTGATGCATTAACTTGCTTCCTAAATTTGCACAGTTAATCAGCTGCTGCAAATCATGAATTCTGGAATGCAAGGACTCATCTTCACACATTATAGCTAGCTAACACCAGTGTGGAAGATGGCAGCATGTTCAGTGTGTGATATTTGTCATCTCTGGCACCATGGCCCACTGAACCAACTCATTAAACACCCCCCACCCCACCAAATTTAATGCCGTTTGAAACATTTAATTCCAACTTGATATTCTTTCTTTCAAAATTTGAAATACTTTTATAACTTCATAACATGCAATCTACAGAAATGGAGCTTTGATTATTAGCTGTTGAGAGCAGAGCTATTAAAGCTGATTGACCCTTGAATGTGTTTCTCTGGTTGCAGTTATTATTACGGTACAAATGGAGGAGTGTCTTACAGTAAATACAGAGTGTGGACATTTCATTTCCATACACCCAAATTAGCTACTTAGAGGCAGCGGGGTGCCATATGCTAAAATAGCGCTCAGCAGATCTGCTGAGGAGCATTAAGGGCCATATGGACCATGCAATTTAGAGACTTCACACCCTGCACAGGCTGCTGAGGTGTGGAAAGGACCATATCGCATACAGATAGCAAACCTTATAGACAGCAGTGTTGGGGGAGTCTGGCTTTATAACCTTCAAATATTGTCACTAATGATGTTAAATAATTACAAGCTTGATCAGGAAGAGGATGGGTGTCAATTCAAGAGCTCTGTATTAATTTTTCATAGTATCCAAAAGGTTGATTATGATGTTTTGTTTGAGCCGGCCCAGTAAATTAAACTATGAAACGTCTCGATGCATGCGCAAACAGGTTCACTCTGTTCATCTGGGCACGCTGAAAACGTTATGTCCAGATCAACAGAATCAAACTTTTTGGATTTACTTACCTGGAAGATTGCGCATGCATCAAGACGTTTCATAGTTCAATTTACTGGGTCAGCTCATACAAGACATCAGCGCAGACTGTTTATTCAGAGCACAAATAAATTGTTTTCTAAGTTTTGTTTTCCAACCACAGTTCAAGTCTGAGATTTCAGAATTTGTTGTTTACAACACAGAGACCAAAAGAATGACTCTTGCTGAGTTTTCTTTACAGAGTGTTATACCATCATGTGATCTGTAGTACTGATTGCTGCAATATGAAGGATGAAGAGTTAAAATCAATGCAGATAGACAATCTAGAGTTTGTCAAGCTCCTCAAGCTTCTAGTGATGACCTGCCTGTTGCTTTTCCTGTTTTCTCCACTCCCTTTGTCTCTTGTCTCTGTGAGGATTTGTCTGTGAGGATTCCTGGGCATGTCTGTCCTCCACCTGGATCCTCAGCTGGCACACCTGATCTGCGTCAACCTCTCTGCTGGATTGTTCTGTCACCAGTCGTGGCAGCGTGGCAAGCTCCTCACGTTTGCTTGTCCTTATGTTAACCAAGCCTCATTTACTGTGCTGCAGATCCTCCTGGTGTGCCAAACAGTTTTGTGTAAAATCCTGGCAAGTCAGTCTCTCTCTGTTCTGACAATGACCCACAACTGCCAGACCAGCCTTTCCAGCTAAACTGGGCAGCAGCTTTGCTCATGCCATCTCATCATCCATGCAGCATCTCATTGACATAAACAATGGAAAGAGTGAGGAATCCAAGATATATCAGCTGTGAGTGGGCACAAAAAAGACCTACCATGCATTAGTTTAGTTAAGAGCAGAGTCAAATGTAGGATACGGAGGCAAACAAATAAGTAAATAACAAAAATTAGCTTGTGCTGGACACTGCAAAAATAAAAAGTTTAAAAGAGTAAATCTAAACAGTAATTCAACATCAAAGTGCAAACTGGCAAAGCTGAGGACAGGAATGTATGTACATATATACACAGGGGTGACAGGTGGAAGGGAAACAGGTGAAGATAATCCAACATGGCTGTCGGTGAAAAGCTAAAGGCAGACACTCAGAAAGGAGGGAAAGCAACAAAAGCAGGAAGCAAAAAGTAGGCAGGCTACAAGAGAGAATCTTCAAAATTAAAACAGGATATAATGAAAAGGATGTAATTAACAGGACAATTATAATGGCCACAAAAACAGTAAAAACACAGGACTGTAGTGTTTCCCACATGTGGACATGGTCAAAGACTAAAAACTTTTCAAATGCAGATCTTCATTGAACTGTTCTTTTAGTTGGAGACTGAACTTAATCCCTGTCTAGGAAATTGGCTGAAAATATCTTAGTAAGGTATTGGGCAACTGCCAGAAAGGCTTCAACGTGCATTGATTTTCCATATTTCTTAACTCTGCTGAATGATGGTGGTGTAGAGTGGTGTCTAAAGTGTTGGTGAAAAATCTCCTGATGGTTTTCAGCTGGTATCTGGTGAAAACAGAAAAGCTCAGTTATCCAATTTAGGGGAAAGAGAGCACTTTAGCGTTCTAATAGTGCGATTGCATCGTAAATGGTAAATGGACTGATTCTTATATAACGCTTTTGTACTCTCCTGGAGCACTCAAAGCACTTTATACAACATGCTTCATTCACTTTGTATCTACCAGTTACACAAATTCCTACTCCGATGGATCCATCGGAGAGTATTTGGCATGCAGACTGGAGCAGCCAGGGATCTACCAACCTTCTGATGAGTAGATACTTCTTGAACTACAGCCACCCCACCTCATAGAATATGACTACAGCTATCATTAAATCATTCAACCAATTCAGTTTTATTTATAAAGCGCCAAATCACAACAACAATCATTGCTGGAAAAGGAGCTACATATTGAAAGGTAAAGACGACACAGTAATACAGAGAAACCCCAAAAATCACGCTACCACCTATGAGTAAGTACTTTGTGAAAGTGGGAAGGAAAAACTCCCTTTTAACAGGAAGTAGCCTCCAACAAAACCAGGCTTAGAGAGGGAGAGCCATCTGCTTCAAACATTAACGGGTGAGGGGGAAAAAATCAGTGATTACCTGTACTATTTGTAGTCACTATTATTTTAAGAGAGACTATATAAGAGAGACTCCTCCCATATCACGATAGAAGTATTTCAGCACTGGATAAAGATGAATTACTCAGAAACACACTATAGTGACCTGCAATAACTCTTCTTCCCTCTCTAGGTGCTAAAGGGACAGTTTATTGATTTATTTTAGTAGAATTTGGGAGACTTAAAAAAAGTCAGTCTCTGTCCAGAGTATTTTCAAAGCAAGGCATTCATATCTGAACCATCTGAATAGAATTGAATGCAGCAGCCACTGTACAGAGCCAGGCTGACAGGAATGCTTTTTTGATATTCTGAGGGGTACCACCAATTCAGTGTTGACACATCTTTTTTTCTCCCAGTGTAGCTTCTGGCAGTGTGAGTGGTCTTGACTACCAATGTGCACATAAATGACACGGACGGGACTTCCTGAATAATTGTGCCTCAGATCAACTTCTCTCCTCAGTGAAGTTCCGTTGTGAGGCAATGAATATGCTATAAGCCCTGTTCTATTGAATTCAAACCTTTGTAAACGTTACACTTCTTATTTTAAGTGACCATTACTTAAGTCTTTCAGTAACGAAAACAAATTACAACCTAAGTGACACTGAATGCACGGATAATACAGCAATCCTAGGATAAGCAGTAAGTGCTTTTTTCCCCGGTAGAATGACATGCTTTTATATTATTCGGACAAAAGGGCCTTGCATAAAGCAGCAAGTGGCAGAGACCTCTGTTAGAGTGGAAGATTAATGGATGATTCAGGTAGATAGTCCCTGGGGCTAGAGGGCCACTCTGAAACTAAATGACCTCAGATGGCACAATGAAGCCAGACTGCTTTTTCATATAAGCAGCCATACTGAGATAAATTGCTTTCCCCCTCTTCATCTAATTATAAGTTCTTCTGGAATTAGTGCAAGTTCCTGGGTTTGAAAAATATCCAGAGGAAAAGAAGGAAAAAATATCAAACTCTATTTCCCTAGGACTTTGTATAATAATACATATTATTTCAAGAAATTTGATGTAATCTCTATCTTTGAAATAGGCAGGTTAGATTTCCAGTAATCTCCTAACTTAAATGGCTTTTCTTTGCTGACCTGTGTTTTCTTTTTTTTTTTAAAGTTCCCTCAACACAGCAATTTTTTTGACAATAGATGAAGGGATGTGGCTCACAAAGGACTGACAGGAACATTTCTGGCACAGAGACACACGCACACCTATTCCCTTTGAAACACTTAGTTTGTCCCACATTTTGCCAACACTTCCAGTTGACAGTTTTGTTATTAAAAATTAGGAAGCTATAGGAAATAAATGATGTGATTCACCCAGCTCTACATGTAGGAGAAATTTAGCGACACTGCAACTATGCACTGACTTTAAAAAAAAATAAAAATAAAAATAAAAAAATAAAAAGAATACATGTTCATAAAAATACAGAGCCTTATCACACGTGCCTCGAGTAAGAAAATACATGTTTGGAAATGTTGTTTAATGTAACTGAGAAAAGAACTCCATCAGCTTATAATGCTTTTAGCTGATGGAGGTTTGATTATGTGCAAAGTCAATTATTCTGTACTGGCAATGTTAATTATAAAAGAAAGTGTTCACTGCAGTTTCACTCCACTTGCTATTATCGTAGTAATTGCATTGATTGTATTTCTGACTAAATATAGACGGGCTCAGTGCTTTGCTAGCAGAAAAAAGATCTTCCTAATATCTGTTGCTCATTTTGTTTTTCCTCATTTAATAAAACTGGAAATAATGAACCTTTTTGGCAATCTGCACTTATCCATGTAGTATACCAACAAAGATCTTTCTTAACACTTTGCTACCCCTCTTCCAGCTTTATGAGAGGTACTTCATTACACATACACTCAGCTGCTTTGCATCATCCATCCAGACATTGTGTATATAATCAAATCAAACTGTTTATTGTCTTGTAATTTATTCTAGCAAACTATAGTCTGGTTGAAAATAGGAAGTTTGTGAGAAACTACACTCAAAAGAATGATTCTTCACCCAAAACAAACATTATGCAATGATTTTGAGTAAAAATCAAAAGTTGTTTTATTCAAATACTTAATCTTTAAGGAAAATGTGCATGGCATGAACTGAATGTGTATCAATAAACAAAATTTTGTCTTTACCAGATTCCACTGAATGTAACATCTTACATGTAACAAATTCTAAGAAAAATTTAAAGGTAATAAGATTTGTTAAAGTCAGCATTTTGGGTAGAAACTTTTTTGTATGTAAGTGTAAGCTACCAAAGTTCACCTGTCATAACACATATGTTTACTTTTCATGTCTGATCTGCAAATATCCATTAAGGTTTGTTTTTTTTTTTGTTTGTTTTTAGCATTTTACTACTTAGAACTTGTGAAACTACTGAGGTTTTTTGTATCTTCAAGTTTAAGCTTGCAAGCTTTGGCTTACTTCTTGGACATCAGTATATACGTTGACTTCATGCAATGTCCTTTTCACCGCATCACTAGCTTTTTAATATCTGTTTGTACAATAACATAAAAAACAATCAGTGAAGGGAGATCAACCCCACACAATTTGGTAATCGTTCCGCCTGTCTGCCTGTTTGTCTGTTAGCAGTCTAGTGTTCGCAGTTTTCAAGATATCATTTTCAAACTTTGTGTCTGTAGATACCAATAACAGCTCGAGCTGACTTCATTTTGAAAAAAATTGGTTCTTGGTCAAGGTCACACAAATGTGAAAATCATTCTAGGCAGTGGAGGACATGAGTACCTAAGTTGGCTAAGCATTTGTCCTTGACTTTCCTTATTAGCATCCAAGGTCAAAGCTGACCTTAAAAAAACGTTTTCAAGAGTAATATATTATATGAAATGACAACACAATTTTCATTACTCTGTTTTTACCGTACAATGTCACTAAGATGTCATAATGTTTTGCAAAAATCACACATTGCATGAATATATGTCACGTTTTTCCAGCTTATAGAAGCCAAAGATTTCATCTAATTCTTCTCAAAGGTCAGGGTCGACTGAATTATAAAAAATTATTTAAAAAAATTGGTTTCCAGTGGCTTATCTCCATACTTTAAAGCAAATGTTACTCACTGGGAGACATTTGCACTTTTGTTGCTTGAGTTCTTTAAAACCTTTTCTCAATACAACATTATAAGAATTCACAATGACACAAAAAGATTACTATGCTAGATCATTTCAGTATTAACAATGCAGACATCAGCATAACACATCAATGTTTTAGTATACTCCTTGCCCTTCGGGAGCAGTTGTGCTCTCTGAGTGTTTTTGCCTTTTGTTTTTTTGAGGATGGCGACCACCTCCTGATGCGACTCTTTCATTCCTAAAATATGTATAGATTACCTATAAAAAAAAATCTAAATCATATTAAGTTGAGCAACAAGAATGACTGCTTTCAGATGCTTTTTCACACACACACACACACACACACACACACACACACACACACACACACACACACACACATATATATATATATATATATATATATATGTATGTATACACATATATACATATGAATATACATATACATATATGAATATACATATATATATTGCTACTGATGAATTTTAAATTAAACTCAGATTGGTAATCTTCTTTTATCTTAGAGTTTATACTTTGCTTATTAATGCATAGAGCTGCCCGACTATAGTGACCTAGGTTAATTAGGGAGAGATAACTGCAAAAATGATGTTGCTTTACTTAAGTAATTGCTGAGTCAGTTCTGAAAAAAATGCCTGAAAAAATAAAATGCTTTTGGTGATGATAATAATGTATTACTGTGTAACATCAAGAAGAACAGAGCAGCAAGACCTCTTACCTTTAGCTAATTATAACCTAGATACACTTCCATTTCCTCATCAGGAAAACAGATTAAAATAATCATGACACTTTGGCATAAAAAAGGGTTAAAAACAAGATGTACAATGCTTTATAATATTCATTTAACCTATTTTATTATGTTAAATCAATCAGTGGCTGGCATTACTGGTCACAGTAACTGAGTGTGATGTTTACATCCTCTCCTCATTGCCTGTGTTGGTTTTCTATGGGAGCTCTGGTTTCCCCTGCTATCGTCAAACATTTATATATAAAAACAGTTTTAGGGACCGTTGGGAGCTGAAGCTTCTCATAGTGTGGGAAGCAAGGTGCATCCTGGACAGAGAGACAGACGACCATTCTCACTTGCATTCACATCTGGCACTTTTAACAAAACTGATCCAGTGATCTAGGGCTGCACCCAAATTTAATGGTTACTTTCCATTTTATCCACTGAGTTTCATGAATTTTGCACAGAGAGGCGTTATTCTGAAAAAAAAACATGACAAAAAGACACAGAAAACTTTCCTAACTTTAAATAAATAAAAGGTTTCCATGCCTGAGAATTCTTGTTGCTTGCACTGTTAGGGTCAGACTCAGCTAATTCTACCTTAACTTATAGTTTAAATGTACCAAATTATATGTCCGCCCATTCTGTCTGTTTAATGGTTAAACTATTAAACAGACAGAATCACTGTCAGTGATTGTCAGTAACAGTGTTGGGGAGTAACAGAATACATGTACTGCCGTTACGTATTTAAAATACAAAATATGAGTAACTGTATTCCGTTACAGTTACCGTTTAAAAAGGTGGTATTCACACCACTTCCCCTGCCGGTGGCGGACTCCCTCAGGTGTCGGTGCGTTGGTGGTTCTTTGTGTCTGGGGGTGGGCGCCCAGGTACACACCGGCTCACTCCTTGGCGGCCGCTTATCGGGGCCTGGAGCCTGGGGCTCGCTCGGGCCCCTTCGGGGGTGGGGTGCCCCCGGCCTCTCGGCCTGGGGCTCGGTCACTCAGGCACAGCTGGCGGCCGGCGGAGCTCACGGGCGCGTCACTGCAACTCCCCCTGGCTTCTGCTCCGCGGCTGCTGAGTGAACCCTCATCTGGGACTCTCCTCAGCTCTTACTGGAACAGTGGCGCAGCTGCCCCTCTGTTGGTCTTCCATGGTTTCTTGTGTTCTGGGGGCCTCTGGATGTCTGGAGTTTTGATCTCCTCCATACCTGCCTCACACCCTGGAGGACGGGGCTGTGGCCCCCCCACACTCCCTAGCAGATCGTTACATGGAAAAACCTTTGGAATACAAGCGCGCTGATCCACACAGGTATGCACACGGGTGTTCACTGCTCGTAGACCCAAATTACACCTTTCTTGGCTGCTACTTCGAAGCACATCTGTCCTGCGTGCTGCACAACAACATTGAATATTTAGTATTTACTGCTGTTTACACTTAGCTAGATTAATGCGATGGTGTTGTGTTTAGTATGTTGCTTTGTTTCTTTTTTTTTTGTCTTTTTTTGCTTGTTTTCTATTCTTCTCTCAACAGGTGATCCAGGAGATTTTTTTTTCTCCCCCCCTTTCTCACTGTCCCTCTCCCCTTCTGTTTTTCCTTTCCTTCCTCTTTCTTTCTCCCTTTCCTATCTCTCACTCATGTCTGTCCCGTCTGTAACATCTGAAAATAAAATATAATAAATAATAAAAACAAAGATCGACCAAATGGACCAATACGGCAATGCCACGATGATCCATTTGGCAAAGTAAATCCATTGGGTATCCTTGTTGGTCTTCAGACAACAATTCTGATGGCTAAAGAACCAAATGGGACAGGCGGGAAAAAAAAAAAAAGGTGGTATTCAGAATACAGTTACTTTGTTGAAATAAATGGATTACATGGCGGTATTTTCCTGTTTCATATTGTCGCGGGTCAGGACTGTTTGGGTTTTGTTTGACATCTATGTGCTGTTGTTCCAGGCGGCAGCTTACGGTTGCCATGGGCTCTCTCTGCGACTGTGTGTTTCCTGGGTGAGAGAGCGCCTTTTTGTTGTTGTTGTGCTAAGCTAATAGGCAGAATGCTACAGGCTAGTGATGTGTCGGTCACGAACGAATTGGCTCTTAGAGCCGAATCTTTGACATGAACAACGCGAACCGGCTCCTTATCGTGAGCTGTGGGTTTTTTTTTCTTTCTCTCACCCTCTCTCTCACCCTTTTTTTCTGCTTCACTCCGCATGCCAGCCTTGTGCTTTGCTGGGAAGAGGGGGGAGGGGCGGTAGTTACACTCGCAGTAGCACAGAAACAGAGCGGGAGGGGGAGAGAGAGAAAGAAAGCCAGTGACAACAATGTCACATTAGAAAGGAATAGTAATCATATGCATATGCATGCATGCATAATATGCATGTTCTTTTTGTTTTCATATTTAAATTTATATTTAATTGTGTTTTGGTTTGCAGTGTTTTGTGTTGTTACACTTTAAATATGTTTAAAAGGAAAAAGCTGAAAATTTAAATAGTTAAAAGTTGAACTGTGAATAGTTGTTTTTTGTATTATATGATTTATTTATTACATTTCATGTGGAGTGAATAAATAAAAGTATATTTACGGTGGCCCCTAGAGACAAAGCACGTACAAACTTCAAAACGTACAAACCCCGAAGCTCATACAAACTCCAAAACACGTAAAAACTCAGAAGCACGTAAAAACTCCAAACACGTACAAAGCACAACAGAAGTGCTCCAGAATGCTAGGCGCAGTGTTTAGTTTTTGTTAGTTAGCTGCTACACAAGCCAGCAATTACCAACGACTGGATTTGGTGTGTGGTAGTAACAGGTAAATGAACATTTTTTTTAAATTATTTGAATATATATGAGTGCTTGTGTGTGAATACACAAACCATACACATATGCTTTCAATTGTGTAATTTAAGTGATCTAGGTAGCTCTGTTTTGGAAGTTCAGTTAACGCTAGAAATTTGTTTTGGAGTTTGTACGTGTTATGTCTCTAGGGGCCACCGCATATATTTATATATATAAATATATAAATAAAACCACATTTTTTACATTAGTAATTTTGTGCATAATTTTATATTATTGTTAATAATAAATTAATTAAAGCAACAAAACAGCCTGAAGAGCCGGTTCGGAGCCAAAAGAGCCGGCTCGTTTTAGTGAGTCGAGCCGAAAGAGCCGGTTCTCTAAAAAGGCCCGGAAATCCCATCACTACTACAGACATAGCCCTAAAGAATGTAGCCTCATGGGCAGTGCAGTCCGTGCTGCAGGGAGAATGGATTTATTGATATTTTATTTTTCAACATTATGTTAGTGCAATGATTATCCTGATCCAGTGTACACACAGCCTACTGACAAGTATGGACACAATCATTTATATGTTGTAGCCATTTACTGTCACCAGGGGGAGTGTCACAAACAACTGATCTATGGGCTACTCTTGCTTGTGCTATTGATGATTGTAGACTGAAATAATAACACGCAGCAAGCTAAAGTGAAGCCGAATGTTAAACAAATTTTTAAAAAGTGTCCACAGCCACCATCTGAGCTCCTCATGCTGAACTTTTGATCTTTGATATTTTTCCATGTTTCTCCCATTTGTAGTGAAAGCTGCTGTCGCTCCCTGCCCTGTCCGACCAATCATCTTTCAGTGTGCTTTTCTGTAGTCTCTGCAGAGTCAAATACATATGCGAACAGACACAAACACTGTACTATGAATTTACCATTAGTCATTAGCTGCAGAACAGCACATCCATCATAACTGCTGAGCCCCCATGTTTAAATAACTTACATGAATACTGCAAAATTCATGTAGTAGGCTTGACTGCAACAGAGTTATAAGAGTTTATGAACTTGGAAAAACTGGTCAGGTAAATATTTTACTGGGACAGCAGGAGTAGAAGAGAAGTGTAGCATGATGAAGGCAACAAAACATTATACACTTGGGTTCTCCTGTCAAGGGGCAACCTGAGGTGATAGACTGATGAAAATCTGTGACCAAAAGGCAAAGCAGCAACTAAATGACCAGTTGTTCCCAGCAGTATTGTGTTGCTGTAATATTGCACAGACTCAAAAACCAACTATTTAAATGAACAAAAAAAAAAAAAAAAAAAAATCATGGAAATAATTTCCGTGTGATTAAATTGCTTTATTTTAGCATTATGCAATTCTGTTATTCCAAGTTAATGTACTCAAGTTGGACTAACTTGATTAATGAATCAAGTTATTTACTGCATTTGAATCCAATATAATTTACAGTTTTTCTCAAATGCTAAAACACATGTCACAAACGTTACCAGGTCCCCCAATGTCCAAACACAACACCCTTCTCTAAAGCTACATAAACACAACCACACCTTCCCACTGCAAAACTCAAACTCCCACACCAAGAGAGCAGCTCGAAGCTGTCAAAACTGTAAACACTATACACAGCATTACACACTACAGCAAAACAATTGAAAACACAATGCTCAATTTGTGAGAAGGTTCTTTGGTTCATAACTGCCAATGCATATTTTTATAAACTGTACAGTAACGGATCGTCATAGAACCCTGCAGAGGATTAGGCATTTAGATTTGTGAGTTTCACATGAAGACTATAAATCTATAAAAACATCCTGCATGTACGTACACTACTGTAACACAACTCAATGCAAAAACAGAATCTATCGCACACAACAGTACTCTCGGAAACATGATCAGGGTGTGAAGTCTTTTTTATTGTCTACACGGTCTTTTTACAGTATTACACACAGTCACTGTGCGGCATCATGTCGCCGAGCTGCATTGGGCCACATCACCTCATCCACATCACAGGCTATATTGTCCCTTGCTAGGCACCGCGGGAAAAACGCCCTGGAATGGCGAATCCATCCCTGGAAGGCCTCCACTGGGATGTCAGCACAGGCCAGCTCCATTGCCCGTACGAGGTTCTCTCTTGTGTATGGCTGTCTGTCATACACCTTCCATCTCCATGATGAGAAGAACTCCTCTATAGGGTTCAGGAAAGGGGAGTAGGGTGGCAGACAGACGTTTAAAAAGTGGTCACTGTTGGTGGTGAACCACTCTCTGATTTGGTGTGTTTTGTGGAAGCGGACGTTGTCCCAAATGATCACATACATGTGATGTGCTAGCCTAGGATGGTGTTGTTGATGGTCCAGGAGGATGTCTTTTAGCTCCTCTAGGAAGGTGAGGAGACGTTGGGTGTTGTAAGACCCAAGGACAGCATGCCGGTGGACAAGCCCCTCCATACCCATAGCTGCACAAAGAGTAATATTACCCCCCCCCCCCCCCCGTTGGCCAGGAACCTCAGTGATGGCTCTTTGGCCAATGATGTTACGGCCTCTTCGCCTTCGTTTCTGGAGGTTTAAGCCAGCCTCATCCAGGAAGAGGTACTCATGGGGTCTGGCCATCGCGTCCAACTGCATTATCCTCTGTGAACATGGAAAAGCGTACAGGTGTTCAGAACGGTCAATCAGGTAGCACAGTATTGTCCAGAAGTAATGTAGGCCACTAAGCAACACAGTATGTCCACTAACTGTGGACATGGATGTATACGTACTTGCACATACTCGTAACATTGTTCTATGTGTCGCGCAGAGTTGCGCTCAAAGGGAACCCTGTAGACCTGTTTCATCCTCACCTGTTGGCGCCGGAGAACTCGGTCTATTGTGGACACGCTGACAGCATCAATGTTCTCAAAGTTTACATTATCTGCAATGACTTTGTCTCTGATCTCTCGGAGTCTAATGCAGTTGTTCTCACGGACCATATCTGCAATGAGGGTTTCTTGTGCCGCTGTGAATATGGCAACCCTCCCACCTCTATGTGGCATTCTTTCAGCTCTAAAGAAAGAAACATGTGTTGTCAATTGACTGATTTATATGTAAAACTACATGTAAAGTAACAGACCACTTTCACAGGCCTGTAAAACTGTAGTGTGACAAAGAAAGCAATAGCGTACTATACCTGTTGTGTTGTCTAAATGCCTTGATAATGGTGGCCACGGTGAACCTACTCAGGTTTGGATGTACTCTTCGTCCCGCTTCAGCCATGCCATGGACAATGACATGATCAATTACTGTTGCTCGCATATCATCTGTTATGATGGTGCGAGGTTGTCTTCTTCTCCCACCTGGACCTTCTCCTCTCTCTTGTTGGCCTCCTTCTCTTCCTCCTCTACTCCAAACTCCTCTTCTTCTTAGGCCTTCACCTCTTCCTCCTCTGATCTCAACCCCTCTTCCTCTTTGGCCTGCAGCTCTTCTCCTTCCGCACGCTCGAATGCCTTCATCCATTGTGATTGTTTGGCATCTTCACCAAACTATGCTTTTATAGGTGGGGTCACATCATTAGCAACAGGTGTCTTCAATTTTGAGTCGTTGTGTGTAGTGACTGACGCCAGGTGTGTTCCCTGTGTTCAAAGATTCGTGACTGTGGCAAGCATTTTGCATCACATGGGCTTTCATTGAGAATATGAGCAGAGTTGTTTTGCAACATGTGTTTTAGCAAGGAAAAATGTGTTTAGATTTATGAGTACAGAGGGTTGTGTTTTGTGAATTGTGTCTTCATGTGACATGTGTTTATGGTACTGGAATATGGTGGCTACATTTAGTAAATGTGTTTAGACTACTGATCATTTGGGTTACAGGATTGGCTTTTGTGTTTTAACATTTTAGAAAAACTGTAATAGTGTTGATCCACCTTAAAGGTTTTTGTTGTTTTCTCCAACTAATTTGCTAAATTTGGTTCCAACCTAAGTTAATTGAGTTGAACCAATTCATACAAATTACGTTAGTCCAACACAAGTGTTTAATGCTAATAGAAAGCCAATTAATAATGTGGAAGTTCTTCCCATGATTATTTTAAGTTCATTTAAAGAGTATTTTTTTGGAATGCTTAGCAGACTCTAGAGTCTGGTTAGCATGGATGCACTATTGCTAAGTCTAAAACTTAAAAATGTGTCATACAGATCCTTTTTTTCCTCCAATTTATTGGATTGATAACAAATTTCACATAAGGTGTGAAGCACACATAAAATGCAAGTGCAAGTTACATCATAGAAAAATAGTAGTGGACATAGTGGTACCCTAACCTGTTAAAACCATTTGTTAACCATAATGAATGGCTGAATCAGGTGATTTTCTGATTATTAATACAACTGCTTTGAAGGTCAAACAGATGCACATTCAAAAAACAAAGAGCACCATTTTTTTTTCTGAAAATGTATTTAAAAATGCATGGTATCATCTTGCTGCAGTTGTTTCAGGTTCATGGTCCAGATACATGTTGTAGCTGTTGTAATGACATTTCTCAACGGGAAAGTTGTCACGGCTGTGGTAGCAATCGTGTGTTCTTTGGAAAAGAAGAACCCAAGGAAATGAAACACAGCTGGACCCAATGATAGAATACAAAATCAGAATAAACTAGAAAATGATAACAATAAACTCAAAACGCTGCAGGATCAGCGACCCATGACCATGACAAAAGTAGGTGAAGGATGGGCTTTTTGTCACTTCTCAAGCTTCCACTGATTCAAGACGAGTAGCTAATTGGACTGTAGCTTATAGGAAAAGACAAAACGAAAGAACAAATGAGCAAAGAAAGAGGAGAAGACAGGTCCCCAGACGAGCTCCTGCTCTGTAGGACGTAACAAAGCACTTTACCATATACAGATGAAATACACATTTATATAACCAAGCATGAGTGACAGCAAAGTGACATATGAAAACACTACTTAAGGAGAAAACATAATCAAAAATGCGAAAATTAAATAATAATGTAAAGAAAAAAATTACACGTGTTTTAGCAATTTAAATCCACTACTTAAAAATGATGTTTTTATTATGTTTTTAAATTAAAGATTATTTAATTTAATAATTATTTTTTGGACAGATCTAATTAAAATTAAATTGAAATGAATATCATTTGTATGAGACACTGTCAGGGTGCTGTTATATAACTCAGGTATTTTATGAGGCCTGACTTGTGGCATTGATGCCCATTGCTTTACTGTCCTGTTGGATGTGTATATAGGCTATCCCTTGTATCTGAGATTTGATTAGGGATCACTGTGTTGCTATGGCACGATCCTGGTAGTTATTGTTATTAAAACAATAACAAATTCAAAGAATGCAGGATTGGAAGTGAGTGAGCTTTTATTTACACAGGTGGTACAAACAGAAACACGGCAAGCAAAGCAAAACCTAAAGGTGACCTAAACTGGGAATGACTAATCAAACGAACCTGAAGGGAAGACTCTGAGAGAGAACGCAGGGAAGAAACATAGACGGACTAGCAACTAACATGAGTGAACACGCACTATAAATACAAAGAAGGGAACGAGGAAACTACACACAGGAGGGAGGCACAGCTGATTGCGATTGACAAGACGAGACAGGGAAAACGCAAACTGAACACACTGGCATAAGACACAAACTTTCACAATAAAGCAGGAAACTCAAAACACGCGAAGACACAGACTCGGAGACGTGGGCTTTACACAGAGACCTGACTACACAAGAGGGGGTACACAAGTAGGGATGACACAGAACAGAAGAACCACAGAATTAACACTGGGAGGTCAAATAACAAAACCTAAAAATCAGAACTCAGGATGTACCACGAAACTGGGGAGCTAGAAACACTAGGACAGAAAACACAAACAGTCACAAACCATTATGAAATCAAAAGTAAAAGTACAAAAACCAAAAACACTGGGTCACCGACCCATGGCCATAACATTGATTGCCAGCTGTTACTGTTTTTATCTTCATTTCTTTCATATTTATCCACCTAAACAATGCTTTAATGATACAGTTTGACTGGATATGCATTGTTGAAATTGTTTTGAAAATGTATGACAACTGTCCTGTAATGTTACACAGAGAAACCAAATTCTGCGTGGATCTTTGCCTTGACAGATGCCTAAAATGGCTCGTGCTGTGGTAAATTACCCTTCACTGTGTCTGTTTCTAAACATTAAATCATATAAATTCTTAAAGAAAAATACAACAACAATAATAATATGTAACGTTTTTAGGAAAATCAACATCTTAAGATGTTTGACTCAGAAACCAACTAACATGTCAGCACTGACAGGTATGTTGCTATTCAATTTAAAAAAAAAATAAGGACATTAAAACATCTGTTTGCATCATATGTTGCAAAAATAATCAGCTGCTGATTTTTCTCGTTTTGTGTGCAGCAAGTACTTCTTCCAAGATGTGGGGATCTTACTGCCACCACCAATGGAATACTATTGTGTGCCCTTTGTTTGCGAGGTTTTTTTGGAACCAGAGAGCAAAACGACAAATGACCTGAATGATCCTCTGCAACACAAGATCCCTTTGGCTCAAAGTCTGCGTCGTCCACAGACAAAGGAGAAGCACCAAATGAAGTCCTTTGTGCGCTGGACAATGAAGTTCCCTCCTTCATGTTTAGACCTATCAGCGTACCTGCATGTGAGGTCCCAGGTCCTCCACCTACTGATGCCTGGTTTCATTCAAATGACACTCATAAGGTCATGCATCCAGATTTTAATTTGGGAACCACTGATGTAGAGGAACATTTGATGCCTAAACACATTAGGCTGATGACTTGTGATGTTCCACTGAAATCCCATACATGATGGAGATACCTCCATTTAACTACTGTTTCCTTGCCTTGATAAATATGTGTTTATAGTAATAAATAAATTTTTGAGCAAATACATGTTCAATTCAATTCAATTTTATTTATATAGCGCCAAATCACGACAAAGGTCGCCTCAAGGCGCTTCATAGATACAGAGAAAAACCCAACAATCATATGACCCCCTATGAGCAAGCACTTTGGCGACAGTGGGAAGGAAAAACTCCCTTTTAACAAGAAGAAACCTCTGACAGAACCAGGCTCAGGGAGGGGCGGCCATCTGCTGCGACCGGTTGGGGTGAGAGAAGGAAGACAGGATAAAAGACATGCTGTGGAAGAGAGACAGAGGTTAATAACAGATATGATTCAATGCAGAGAGGTCTATTAATACATAGTGAGTGAGAAAGGTGACTGGAAAGGAAAAACTCAATGCATCATGGGAATCCCCTGGCAGCCTACGTCTATTGCAGCATAACTAAGGGAGGATTCAGGGTCACCTGCTCCAGCCCTAACTATATGCTTTAGCAAAAAGGAAAGTTTTATGCCTAATCTTAAAAGTAGAGATAGTGTCTGTCTCCCGAATCCAAACTGGAAGCTCGTTCCAAAGAAGAGGGGCCTGAAAACTGACGGCTCTCCCTTCCATTCTACTTTTAAATACTCTAGGAACAACAAGTAGGCCTGCAGAGCGAGAGCGAAGTGATCTAATAGGGTGATATGGTACTACAAGGTCATTAAGATAAGATGGGGCCTGATTATTTAAGACCTTGTATGTGAGGAGCAGGATTTTGAATTCAATTCTGGATTTAACAAGAAGCCAATGAAGGGAAGCCAAAACAGGAGAAATATGCTCTCTCTTTCTAGTCCCTGTCAGTACTCTTGCTGTAGCATTTCGGATTAACTGAAGGCTTTTCAGCAAGTTTTTTGGACTTCCTGATAATAATGAATTACAGTCGTCCAGCCTGGAAGTAATAAATGCATGAACTAGTTTTTCAGCATCACTCTGAGACAGGATATTTCTAATTTTAGAGATGTTGCGCAAATGGAAGAAAGCAGTCTTACATATTTGTTTAATATGTGCGTTGAAGGACATATCCTGGTCAAAAATGACTCCAAGGTTCCTCACAGCGTTACTGGAGGGCAAGGTAATGCCATCCAGAGTAAGAATCTGGTTAGATACCATATGTCTAAGCTTTTCAGGGCCAAGTACAATAACCTCAGTTTTATCTGAATTAAGAAGCAGAAAGTTAGCAGCCATCCAGGTCTTTATGTCTTTAAGACATTCCTGCAGTTTAACTAATTGGTGTGTGTTATCTGGCTTCATGGACAGATAGAGCTGGGTGTCATCTGCATAGCAGTGAAAATGTATGCTATGTCTTCTAATGATGCTGCCTAAGGGAAGCATGTATAATGTAAACAGAATTGGTCCTAGCACTGAACCCTGTGGAACTCCATAATTAACCTCAGTGTGTGAAGAGGACTCTCCATTTACATGCACAAATTGGAGTCTATCAGATAGATATGATACAAACCACTGCAGCACAGTACCTGTAATACGTACAGCATGTTCTAATCGCTCTAATAGGATATTATGGTCAACAGTATCGAATGCTGCACTACGGTCTAGCAGGACAAGCACAGAGATGAGTCCACTGTCAGAGGCCATAAGAAGATCATTTGTAACCTTCACTAAAGCTGTTTCTGTGCTGTGATGAGCTCTGAAACCTGACTGAAACTCTTCAAATAAGCCATTCCTCTGCAGATGATCTGTTAGCTGTTTGACTCTTTCAAGGATTTTTGATATGAAAGGAAGGTTGGAGATTGGCCTATAATTAGCTAAGACTGCTGGGTCTAGAGATGGCTTTTTGAGTAAAGGTTTAACTACAGCCAGCTTGAAGGCCTGTGGTACATAGCCAATTATTAGAGATAGGTTGATCATATTTAGGATTGAAGCATTAATTAATGGCAGGACTTCTTTGAGCAGTTTTGTAGGAATGGGGTCTAAAAGACACGTTGATGGTTCGGAGGAAGTAATTATTGAAGTTAACTCAGAAAGATCAATTGGAGAAAAAGAGTCTAACTTAACATCAATGGTACTAAGAGTAGCTGTAGATAATATTGCATCTGTGGGAAGATTATTGGTAATTTTTTCTATAATGATAAAAATTTTATTTGTAAAGAAGTTCATGAAGTCATTACTAGTTAACGTTAAAGGGATGGTTGGCTCAGTAGAGCTCTGACTTTTTGTCAGCCTGGCTACAGTGCTGAAGAGAAACCTGGGGTTGTTCTTATTTTCTTCAATCAGTGATGAATAGTAAGATGTTCTGGCTTTGCGGAGGGCTTTCTTATAAAGCAACAAACTATTTCTCCAGGCTAAATGATGATCCTCTAAATTTGTGACATGCCATTTCCTCTCCAGATTACGAGTCATCTGCTTTAGGCTACGTGTTTGAGAATTATACCACGGAGTCAGGTACTTCTGATTAGAGACCTTAGTTTTCACAGGAGCTACAGCATCCAGAGTCGTACGTAGTGAGGAGGTGAAATTATTGACAAGTTAATCGACCTCTGTTGGAGTAGCGTTCAGATAGCTGCTCTGCTCTATGTTGGTACAGGGCATTGAAGATGATAACAGTGGGTGGATTATATTCCTAAACTTAGTTACAGCGATTTCAGAAAGACATCTACTTTGATAAAGTCTACTCTCCACTGCTGTGTAATCAATTATTGTAAATGTAAATGTTATCAGGAAATGATCAGACAGGAGAGGGTTTTCAGGAAACACTGTTAAATGTTCAGTTTCTATGCCATATGTTAAAACAAGATCTAGAGTGTGATTAAAGTGGTGGGTGGGTTCTTTTACATTTTGAGAGAAACCAATTGAGTCTAATAACAGATTAAATGCCATGTTGAGGCTGTCATTTTTAGCATCTACATGGATGTTAAAATCACCCACAATAATTATTTTATCTGAGCTCAGAACTAAATTAGATATAAAGTCTGAGAAATCAGACAGAAACTCTGTGTAAGGCCCAGGTGGACAATAGATGATAACAAGTAAGACTGGTTTCTGAGTTTCACAGCTGGGGTGGACAATGTTAAGCATCAGGCTTTCAAATGAATTAAAAGTCTATCTTGGTCTCTCATTAATTAATAGGCTGGTGTGAAAAATTGCTGCCACACCGCCCCCTCGGCTTGTGCTTCGAGATTTCTGGTAGTTAGAATGACTCGGGGGTGTTGATTCATTTAAACTAACATAATCATCCTGCTCCAACCAGGTTTCTGTAAGGCAGAGTAAATCAATTTGTTGATCAATACATGTTGAGATGATTTGGTTGCTTATGATGGTTACAATTATTCAAACAGCATTATTGCTAGTAAGATCTTTACTTATTTTCTCCATGAACTATTTTGATGTCTATTTTGAAGATCCACTCACATTATTACAATATGCTTATTCTCAGTAGAGTGTATAGCCACATCTGAACAAAGAATAAATTAAATTCTACCAGACACTCATTAACAAGTTACCACATAAACCAGAGCTGAATTCAAGATGTTTCACAGATGTTTCACAGATATCTTGGTTGTCTTTCCATTTCCTACACTAACAGTATACTGAGAATTGTCTTTGACTAGCCCATATACAGCCGATATAAAGGTGAAATTTGGTGACTTAATCTAAGCAACATCAGCTTAAATGCAAATTAATCCACTATACTTGAGGTAACCTAACACTGACCATGAACGCCACAATCACTGTGCACCAGTCCAACACACTGCTTTACTGTGAACTCACCACAGTACTGCAAACTACAGTGTTTATCTTCCAATCCACCCAATCCATCTTTATTTATAAAGATCTTTAAAATACCCAGGACAAGACCAACATGCTGTACAGTAAACGAGTTAGGAACAATAGAATAAAACAAAACAATAAAAAAAATAAAACACATAATACATAAGAATTAAAACAGACCTAAATTTAAAAACAAGATAAAACAGCATAGAATCAACAAAAAACTAAAACTAAAAACCAACATCTTACAAGGAGTCAAAGGCCAGGGTGAAGAGATGAGTTTTCAGCAGTGATTTAAAACAGGCAGAGAAGAGGCAGCTCGTTCCACAGTTTTGGAGATGCTGCATCAAAAGCACGATCTCCTCTAAGTTTATGCTCAGTCATGGGTACATTCAGGAACAGCTGATCAGCTGACCTGAAAGAGCGGGTGGGTATATAAGGCTGTAGCAGCCTTATTGGTGAATTTCATGCAGATCGTATATGATTTTATTACGTTCACCTTAGAAACATAAATTTATCTTGTTCAAATTTTTCAAAATCACTTTTTTGAGTGTAGTAGGTTTGTGTTTTGATTTCCCTGAACAATTTTCTGTGGTACTTTTGCTCTGTGCAGTGTTTTTTTCTGTTACTTTAACTGCTACACACTGAAAATCTAAACATGCACATTTTCAGACAATAGAAGATACTACAAAGACAAAAGTTTACCATAAAACATTTTGGTGACAATGACCATCTTGGGAAATGTGTCTTCACCAAGGAGAACTTGTATGTTTGTACACTGAAAAAAAGGGATTGGCCAACTCCTGGATTTACGTAAGCATCTTGCGTGTATTTAACATAAGTGCCTCATGCTTTAAAGTTAAGGGTAACTATATAGTGTAGAAACTACATGATATGCAGAGAGGCTAGATTAAATTGTTCATATCATGTTCGAGTGAAGTAAGTCAATAACTTTCAGTCTCGTATGCTTTGGATCGTGGTTTCAGGAAGGCATCCATCTCAGTCAAATTGAGTAGCCGCCACTACTTTTTTTGGTATACTGAAAAAAGTAAATTGGGTGTTTGTTACATTAAAAACAAAATTACATGTTTAAATTAACTTGTAATTTAAACACGATAATTTCATGCTTCTATGAACATAATTAAATCATGAAGGATCTGTACGAAATTCAACAACTTAATTTGTCCTTGTTGAGACCTTTACCCTTTACCTTTACCGTTACCCTTTTTAATTTTTCATATTTATTTCCTATCTTATTCATAGCCTTTTCCTTTTTTGTTTTCTTTAGGTCACGAACAGTTGTCCAAGCATTTCACTACATATCGTACTGTGTATGACTGTGTACGTGACAAATAAAATTTGAATTTGAATTGAATTTGAATTTGAATGACATGATACAATCTAGTAAGAGTGGTTAGTTACTGAACTCATGAAATTCACAAGATCACACGAGATGTCAAACTGTAGGAAAATCACTGGCGTTATAAGAGGCAGACAACTACGACACACCATGTGCATGCTATTGCTATTTACTGTGGATTAACCTGTCAAGGACAAAAACGTACAAAAAAATTCTGCATCAAGCATTAAAATCATAGCTTTCCTACTTTTGTTAAGTCTGGATTGGTGGCATGGTGGTTAGTGCTGTTGCTTCACAGTAAGAAGATCCTGGGTTCAAATCCACAATCTGGTTTCTCTCTGGGTATTCTGGTTTCTTCCCACAGTTAAAAGTCGTGCAGTTGTTAGAGTTAGCTTAATTGATGATTCTAAATTACCTGTCAATGTAAGTGCAAATGGTTGTTTGTGACAGGCTTGTGAGTTGTCTAGGGTGTACCCTGCCTAACAATTCAGGGTTATTTCCCTGCCCCCCTGCAACCAGGATAAAGATAGGATGTTAGTTGTTGTAGATTCATTAAATTTTTATATTAACCAGACTCTAGACTTTGTTGAACATTATGTAATATGAAGACAACATGTAGCATTTAAATGAGCAAGCAGTATTGGGGTAAATGTTATTTAATAGTGCTGAAATACAATGACAAAATTGTGAAGGATTAAAATATTCCAAGAGCTCAACTTACTTCATCTAAACATGTTTCAATCGTGTTTTATGAACACAAAATGCACATGTTTATTGAATATGAAAAAGTTGTGTTGATTGAACACAATTGTTTAAGTTTCTGCCAAAGCAAAACATTTGTGTGCAACCAATGTCCACTATTGAATCAAGTAAATCCTACATGGCCTTTTTTTCAGTGTATAGAAATGTGCCAAAGCAATTGAGGACTCTTCAATTTAGGATTCACTGAGTGCCATATCTGTCTCATATAGTGTCTCTGATTTAATGAAATCCACTGTATCACTTCAAGCCAAGTAATGCTAATTCATTCTACACCAGAACCTGAAAATACAGGCATCTAACTTGCTCACATTACCCATGAGACAAGAAGGATTAAAAATTCATTATGTTTAGTATTCATTTGTTTCCACAAAGCCTCAGATATGAATAAGTCTTACACCATTTCACACACTGTAGCTCTGACACAAGAGTTGTTCTCTCCAATCAACACTTTTTAAATCAGAAGATGATACGTCCAGCTCTTAGTTAGTGAACAACAAACACACTGTATAAACTGTTTCCACTTATAAAATAATGTTCTTTTCTGGAGTCCGCATTACTTGAAGCTTGACACATTGTGGGTCATTGACTCTGTCACGAGCTACTTTTTTCATTCACACGTCTGAGGCTTTGAAAGGGCCAGCTGAGATCAGTATATTTTCTCAGCCTCAACAGCACAACCGAGGCACTCGGGACTGTGTTTTGCTCTTTGACTCAAATGGGGTTTTTTTCTCAGAGCAGTCACAGTCTGCTGATGGTCTGCTAATAATCAGTTAAATGACCCAAAGCAAAATCTGCACTGCAAAGTGAGCATTATCTAATGAGAACTTAACAGCCACCAGGTTCATACTGTAAAAATATCGCATTAGCAACCAGAGCTCTTTGAGTTCCATTGATGTGATCTCATTTGCACCCAGAGGGCTGATAAGACCAAGATTGCATTGCAAATTAAGTAATTTATATATATTTTTTCTTAGCCATGTGCTTCCATCACCTGACACTTTTTGCTTCAGCATTAGAAATTTTGGACAACTATATGGACTCCATAATATTTTTCTACAAATATTCATGATCCCCAGTCCTGAAACCTGTAGCAGTGTTTCCATGTTTCATGTTACCACATCAGCAGTTCAACATTTTCTCTGTCTGAGTTAAGTCTATAGTCAAGTTTTTGTTTTTTTTTGTTTTTTTTTTGGGGGGGGGGGGGGACATTTACTATCATGCTAATGCTTTGTTTCATTGCTCACTTAAAATATAATTGTAGAAAATGTATTGCCTCCTGAGGCTTAAGGCAACACAACCATGCAATTTTCTTAGCTGTCTCCCCTGCAAAGATGTATGGTGATTAAAATCTATAAAAACCTGTGTAAGAAATAAACTCGACCAAAACCTCTTAAAGTACTGAATCACCTGAAATGTCCTCTTCTCTGTGCAGTATATTTGCTTTAGTGCACACATAAGGTGTTCTCTGCCTCTCTGTGGGCCATACCAGCAAAATGGAGGATGGCCTACATTTTACAGCTAATCCTAATGACATTCTCATAGCTGCCAGTCATGCGCCTCTTTCTTTGCCCTTCAGCCAACGTAGTCAGAGTTACACATCAGTAGGAATAAGATTCTGCTCAGTTACAAAGCCCAAGATCTTTACACCACATTTTCTCTAGCCTTGAAAGTATGGAATTGGGGGGGAAATAAGGCAGCCTTGTTTTATTTTTTATTTTTGTTAATAATGGATGTGTTAGAATTCTGGGCTTTGTATTAAGATCTGGTATCTGGTATAGACTGAAGTATCTCAACAACTGAATGGATCTCCATTAGTGTTTTTACATAAAGTTGTGAAAAAGAAAGGTTTAAAAATCATTATGCGGGTCTGTCGTGCATGTCAGTACACTCCACGATTCAATAGCTTGTAGAAACACCTGCAGCAACAATAATTTGACATAATTGTTTTCTATGTGACTTTATCAGTTTGAAGATAAATTTAGGCCCACTCTTCTTACCAATTGCAATTCCAGTGACCTGGGATGTCCATTCCTGGAAAGGCTTTGTGCTAATACAGAAGATTACACTAGACTTGGTTAATATTAGACATTTAACGATTAACAATTACCCAATTTCCACATTAGCTATCATCAGCTAGTAACTATAGCTAAAACTATAAAATTATTATGTCAGTGTTGTAGCAGTGCGTCATTATTAGTCCTACCCAGCTGTACTGTTATTAAACAGTGTTAATTTAACAGGAGAACACAAGTCTATAAAGTGTGATTCTACAAGCAACCAGACAGAAACAGTGGCACACGTTACCTTAATAACTCTACAACGAAAATATGCTGCCTAGTTGCCAAAAGCACAAAAAATAAACAGGGCTGTAGCTGAATACATTAACGTGAATTAGCATCGTTCCAGGCTTCCCTTTTCACATTTGTAGCATTTTTCCACTGCTGAAGCAATAAAGCATAGGCACATATAAATTAATAATTTTAAAAGTGATGCTTTTTACAGTGAGCACCAGAATAACTTGTTGCTGTTGTTTTTTTTAGATGATTATTGTTATTCTTAATTACTGCATGACACAGACTTACAGTGGGGACTATGATGTCTAAGAGCACTACAGTATAACTAGCAATACAGTAAGTGGTGCTCATGCTGCTGGTGCAAGCACTGCTGACATTTGCCACATACACTATTATGCATATAGCAAAGTGGCACATGTCGACATTTAAAACTGTGTTGACATGTCTGATGTCAGATTTCATGACAATACAATTAGAAAAAGAGTGAAATAACATGGCTTTTTGGGAAGCATTGGAGGAGAAAGCTTGGTCAAAACTAGGTCATGCAACAGGACATCAATTCCAAGCACACCAACTGTGTCAAATGGCCCCTTAAAACACACAGTATTGGATCTTTTGTGTTCAATTGTGTTTAGTTGTTGACTATTTTCTGAGGGTTTTATTACTTTTCAACTGGTTAGACTGTTTCCTCCCACTCCTGACAACTGGAGCCAGGGACATCCCCGCTGTAAAGAGTGATCTAATCCAGTTTTGGAAGTGAGAAGTATGGCAATGACTTTCAACTGGTGATCTAGGTTGTACATAGTTTACTTATCATCCTTTGTTACTGTTGGGAGGTTACTTTCTATCTGCAACAAGCTCGCCCTCCATTTTCTTGGCAAATAGGGGGATGGGATGAGAGTGATGATGTCATCACATCCGTGTAAACAGAATTCATCTTTAAGTCCTTTAAAAAATGATCACTGTTGTGTTTTTTGTGTGTTTGAACCAGAATCAAAATGACTGTTAGTACACGATTAACTTTCCTTTGTGTTTGCTCCATCCCTGACCACAAATCAAACTTTAAGCAACAATGTTTGTTTGGGGGGGTTTTTTCAACAGAAAGAATTGCTTTTAGATGGCACTCTTGCAGTCTTATCGACCACTCAAAGCACTTTAACCACAGCTTATATTCACCTCTTTACACACACACACACACACACACACACACACACACACACACACACACACACACACACACAGGGCAGCTTCGTTTCAGGACCAGTACCTGGCGGGGAAAACTCTCGCAAAAGATTAAAGAGATTCAAATTAGAACATATGTCTGATGTCTCATGTACCATCGCTAACGCAGATGTAAGAAATCTTTATGTCTTGGTGTGCAGTTAATTTTCAGCTGAAATGTAGAACATGAAATATAATTATTTGAAACCATATAACTGTGTTAAAACATTTTTCTGGATCCTGAGGTTCCTAAACAGCAGTGAGAACAGTGTCAGTCTACTGACTTTGAATTAAACTTTTAGGACAGTCAGTGGCCTCTCTTTCTGTTAAATGTTGGCAGTGAGCTGTAGGATGCTGTTCGTGTGCTACAGAGTTTTCCCGTGAACAGTTCTGGTAGTCTTTCTTCACAAGGTGAAAAAACTCAGCACTCCATCTCTGACAAACAACCCATTTTGCTGTTTCTCACTCAGAATCTTAATCTTACCAAGTACTATCACTTGCAGCTATTACTGTTGCAGAGGGTCGGGCTAAGAATAGGGCTCAGAGCACCATCTACATGATTTTTTGGTGGAGGTGGTAGTGGTTATTTATTGTTTTTTCTGCGTGAGAGGATAAAATCAATCTTTCTACCCTCAAACTGAAAGTTTCAGTGTGACCTCTGTTCACTCAGCATCCAAAAAGTTTTCTGTTAAGTAAAAATATCCCAACAAAAAAAAAATGTTGCTACAGACACTTGATGGTTTCTCATTTATATACACTATTCTAGTGTCTATGCATTAAATTAACAGTCTCTAGATAGTACTTCTAAAATACACACCAGCGCTTCAATTCAAAATATAATTATTACTACATAAACTGTATTATGGATAAAGTCATTTTAATCAGCCAGCTGAAAACATTGGGATCAATTATATGGCTTTAAAGCTGTTGGCATCTTACTATGTGCATATTACCCAAGTACACACTCATCTGATTTCAGTTGCTGCAGAGATGAACACCTGTACTTTGCACTGTGTCCTGTTACATTAGAATAAAAGTTGGATGTCCAAAAAAAGATTCTTTAGCTATACAACTTAAAAGCAAAGGCGATTATAACTACCCTTTGTGCCATATCCATCGATATGTTTTTTTTAAGTCCCTTGGTTGCCAGGTGATAAAAGCAGTGCAGTCTTGCTTTGTCAAACTGAGCTGATTCGAAAATGCTGCTTACAGGTTTTTTACCACCGTTACCAATCCTTGCTGTTGTTAACTAACTTCCTGTGAGGTTTAGAATTGACTTTACAGCTTTGCTGCATGTTTTAAAAGCTTTAAATGCTCTGACTCCTGGTTATGTGCAACCTTTTTAACTTTCAATGAACCTGAGCGCTACTGCTCAGCCCGAGGCAGTGCGTTGCTAATTATTCTCAAGTCTGTTTTTATTTCAGTTTTGCAAAACAGTTTTATTTGTTTTTCAGTTTTCCAGTGTACTGCAGCATATCTTTGATTTTTACTTTTAGGGAATTGGTTTATATCCTACTTTGCTTTTTAAACTTCACAATATAAACTGAAAGGAAACTTTTTAAATTTAAATTAATGAAAGATTGATATAAATGCATAGAAAAATGGTGGCATATGAACAGATATGAACATCTGCTATCTTGTTGAATGATGGTAAACTGTGTTTCTGTTGCAGAAGCCCACTGGGTCTCTGTTAATTCTCACTGGGAGATGAAATGCTGCAGGTAAAAAAAATGAAGGTAGGTTTTTTGACTGCAGTACTTAAACTCCTAAGAAAGCTATATAGCAGCAGCTGTCAGAGCCTCTTCAGTGGCCACAGGCCAAAACCAAGAGTCGTTCTTCTTCAGAAGTCCACCTCAAATCTAGGAGGAGATCATCACACAAGCATGTGATTTAAGGCTGGTGAGTTCAGGGAGTAGGAAAGCAGCTCTCTTCAGTCTCACTCTGATACATCTACAGGCATTTTGCACTTGCCTGCAAGTATGTCTTTAAGTGTAAAGCTTAACCATAAAATAGTACTATCAAATAGTACAATCACAAGGTTGGACACACTCCTCCATTCATATAAATTTAAAATGCTGATGCTTCACTTCAACTAACACAGATTCCTTGTATTGGAGCAACTGTAAACACATAATGTCTTTGGGGATTAATCAAGTATTCTGATTTAAGAATGTACATTTCAGTTATTTAAATGAGTTATATTCTGATATTCTTCTGTGTGTTCACTGTAGATCTGATTGTAGATCATATAACATGTGCAAAAACCGTGAGAAGTTTTTACAAAATAAATAATTAAAAAATAAATTAGCATCTGAACTTGAATGTGACAGTTTTGTCATAATGGAAGCAATAAACAGAAAATTACTCACAAACTGTAAAGTGTATTCCTGAATGCTTTCAGAAGTGACAGTGACACAGTGATGGTGAGAAATGGAAAATAAATTAATTTTTTTTAACCAGGTGCTGGAGGTAGGCTTGTGGATGTGTTTATATGCCTTTCACTGATCGTTGTTCAGTGTATGAGTGAGCTAAAGTAGGCCAGCTGAGGAAGAGTCATTGATTTGCCGAGTACATCAGGCTTATTTTAGAGTCCTTCTGTAGCTTCTGTCCCTGGAGAACTATAAGGCAAAGATCCAGCTACAGACTTTGAAAAGGGAGGCCCAAATGGCTTCTGTCCTTGACCTGAAAATATCTCATAGTTCAGTATGTCTATCAGATTTGGGACTTGGCTGTTTTTGTCCATTTTTGGCACTAAAAGATGGACAAAAACCGAATTTGTAGCACTGTTTAAAATGAGAAAAACAAGCCACTTAAAACTAGAGATCGTGTGATTATAATGGACATAAGCATTGCGGCATCATCTATTGGGATTGGAATACACACTTTGAAGTGTCAAAATTAGCATTTTGACTGCGGCCATGTTGTATTTATAGAAACTGAAGATGCTCTTTATAGAATGTCCTGAATAGTGCTAATTTCACATCACATCATAATGTTAATGAGAAAGTTCAGAGGTCCAGTTGAGTCAGCAGAAGTGAGGCCTTGTGAATCAGCTCTCTCTGGTTGCCTGTGCCTATCAAAAGAGCCACACAATTGCACCAAACTGGACACGCTACCTCCAATGTCAAGGTAGAAAAATTCACCATCTAGAGTTGTTATGAATGGAAATACCATTTTTGGCATTTGCATTGGCTTAATTTTCCAGCTATGGGGGATGCCACTTTCTTTAAACTAATCCAAAAACATTCTTAAAGCATTTCCACGAATGGATCCACATTTATGAATTGTTTTAGGTCTACGAGATATTCAAACTAGTGAACTCCTATTGCTATCATGTCAGGGACCACATCCTACCTGTGTTGAGGTTTGGTTGCAGAGGAACTTTGAAACTGTAACCAAATGCTGTCAGTGCCAATAATCCTACAGCCACTATAGAAAACTGCTCTACAACACAATGAATATAATACTGATTAATATCGACATGTTTGTGACATTCCAAATACATTAATTAGAAGCAATTCTGTCATTTATATATATATATCTATATCTATCTCTCTCTCTCTCTCTCTCTCTATATATATATATATATATATATATATATATATATATATATACATATACAGTGGGGCAAAAAAGTATTTAGTCAGCCACCGATTGTGCAAGTTCCCCCACTTAAAATGATGACAGAGGTCAGTAATTTGCACCAGAGGTACACTTCAACTGTGAGAGACAGAATGTGAAAAAAAAATCCATGAATCCACATGGTAGGATTTGTAAAGAATTTATTCGTAAATCAGGGTGGAAAATAAGTATTTGGTCACCTCAAACAAGGAAAATCTCTGGCTCTCACAGACCTGTAACGTCTTCTGTAAGAAGCTTTTCTGTCCCCCACTCGTTACCTGTATGAATGGCACCTGTTTGAACTCATCATCTGTATAAAAGACACCTGTCCACAGCCTCAAACAGTCAGACTCCAAACTCCGCCATGGCCAAGACCAAAGAGCTTTCGAAGGACACCAGGAAAAGTATTGTAGACCTGCACCAGACTGGGAAGAGTGAATCTACAATAGGCAAGCAGCTTGGTGTGAAAAAATCAACTGTGGGAGCAATCATCAGAAAATGGAAGACATACAAGACCACTGATAATCTCCCTCGATCTGGGGCTCCACGCAAGATCTCATCCCGCGGGGTCAAAATGATCATGAGAACAGTGAGCAAAGATCCCAGAACCACACGGGGGGACCTGGTGAATGACCTGCAGAGAGCTGGGACCAAAGTAACAAAGGTCACCATCAGTAACACACTACAACGGCAGGGAATCAAATCCCGCAGTGCCAGACGTGTTCTGCTGCTGAAGCCAGTGCATGTCCAGGCCCGTCTGAAGTTTGCCAGAGAGCACATGGATGATACAGCAGAGGATTGGGAGAATGTCATGTGGTCAGATGAAACCAAAGTAGAACTTTTTGGTATAAACTCAACTCGTCGTGTTTGGAGGAAGAAGAATACTGAGTTGCATCCCAAGAACACCATACCTACTGTGAAGCATGGGGGTGGAAACATCATGCTATGGGGCTGTTTTTCTGCCAAGGGGACAGGACGACTGATCCGTGTTAAGGACAGAATGAATGGGGCCATGTATCGTGAGATTTTGAGCCAAAACCTCCTTCCATCAGTGAGAACTTTGAAGATGAAACGCGGCTGGGTCTTTCAACATGACAATGATCCAAAACACACCGCCCGGGCAACAAAGGAGTGGCTCCGTAAGAAGCATTTGAAAGTCCTGGAGTGGCCTAGCCGGTCTCCAGACCTCAACCCCATAGAAAATCTGTGGCGGGAGTTGAAAGTCCGTGTTGCTCGGCGACAGCCCCAAAACATCACTGCTCTCGAGAAGATCTGCATGGAGGAATGGGCCAAAATACCAGCTACTGTGTGTGCAAACCTGGTAAAGACCTATAGTAAACGTTTGACCTCTGTTATTGCCAACAAAGGTTATGTTACAAAGTATTGAGTTGTATTTTTGTTATTGACCAAATACTTATTTTCCACCCTGATTTATGAATGAATTCTTTACAAATCCTACCATGTGAATTGATGGATTTTTTTTTTCACATTCTGTCTCTCACAGTTGAAGTGTACCTCTGGTGCAAATTACTGACCTCTGTCATCATTTTAAGTGGGGGAACTTGCACAATCAGTGGCTGACTAAATACTTTTTTGCCCCACTGTATATATATATATTAAGCAGCAAGCAAATGAATTAGCTTCACAACATTTTTGGTGTTATAATTTACGTGTACAGAAACATATTTTCTGTCATGGTTGTTAACGGGCAGACTGCAATCCCTCCAGCAGAAACATTTCATTTATGTATATAAAAAAAGCATAAACCTAATCTGACAGTGAGTCTGTTTTGTCTTTCGTGTGAAATGTTTTTCTCTCCCATTGTACAAGCAAAATAGGGATGAGGGAAATAGACCTAAGAGTGACAACTACATTAATTTAAAGTCAGACAAGCAAAATCAATGGATGCTTGCGCTACGAGATAACAACATCACAGAGCTATCCAAAAGGATTTAGCCTCATGCCAAGTGTGAGGCTGAGGTTTAGACTCACCACCAGCGAAATAACATTTTCCAAGAAAATAATGATCATTAATGTAACATAAGGAAGTGCCTAAATGTAAATTAACCTTTAATTACCAGTGAACCTGAAGGCATTTCTCAATTAAGAGTCAAAAAATAGAATTGGATGAGGATGATGCTCCAAAAATGGTTGTGGATAATTCCTCGTGCCCTACAGCTGAGGAGACAAAGTAAGATATAAAAAAGATTTACTGTTGAGTGCAGAGCAGAGTGGAGCAATAATTTAAAGCTGGAAGTAGAAAAGACGGCAAAAGCGATAGTATCAAAAGTGCTGTAGCAGAATATATTGATGGCCACCCTGTTTGCCTTGAACAAGTATTATTAGGAATTGTATAGAGCAGGCAGGTAGGCAGGAGATGCAGGATGCACGGCTTAATTTGCTTTCTGTTAGCTCATGTCACTGGCGGTGAGGCCATGGAGTTTTGCCACGTTAAGTTGAGTCATGACTTTTATCCTTCGCTATGTATCTTCCAGTCTTCCTGCTGGAAATGATCCAGCGCTGAAATTGTGTGGAAGGCACTTTGCAAATTGCATTGATCTTTCCCTGGACCTGCCTCCCAACTGCCGCCCATCTTAATGCCTTGCTCTACCGGCATTGCATGGAGAAAGGCAATGACAGCTCGAGATAGCACATACACCAAAAAAAAAAAACTCGATCTAAATTGCTCATGAATGCAAAACTATTGTACAAGCTTTGCAGAAGTGCACAGTGTGCCCTGCATCTGATGATCAATAATGTCTTTTTTTTTTTGTATTTGTGTTACAAGTCATAATTGTAGTGTGCTGAAAGACATTACCCAGTATATTATAATTAAAATGGCTTCACTGCTAAAACTTTCTGTGTTAGAAAACTACAGTTACAAGAATTGATGTCCAGGATCATGCTGCCTTTTTGAATTTGGCAACCTCACCTTAATGACACATAGTGCATTATCTTTGCAATGCCTAAAATTGCTCTCTTGTGAACTTTAATAAAATTGTGTAACATAATCATATCTCCTATTGATCTGGTGTGTATTTATTTTTCAAACTAAGTGCATTCACTAGAAACTCTTTCTGGCATATACAAAGGTATGTAGTCCATAGCCATGCTTGTACATGCATGAATACTGTGGCAGCTATTATTATCATATATTTATTAATTTCAAGTTTAATTCAATAAAAGTGGTGTGCACTACTTCAAATTTTAGTACTGGTCTGATACCAAGTCAATACTGAGCCAGTATTACCAATATCGATAACCTACAAAGGCAGCTTCTGTAGGGGAGGAGCAGTGTGTCATGGTTTATAAGATAAATTATCAGCTATTACTGAACATATTTTAATGACCACTAAATAAGTGTGATATTTACTTCCCACACTAATTAGTCAATATAACAAAACACACTAACTTTTGATGTATTTTGAAACAGTCTTTTGAAGACCTAGAATGTAAACATGCCGCTAAAGCACTTTGGGTAATCTTCTGTTGTTTAACTGTGCTATAGGCCAGTGTTTCCCAACCACATAGGTGTGCCGTGAGAAATGATCAGGTGTGCGTGGAAGATTATCTGGTTCCACCTGATTAGTAAGCAATCGGCATGAGTAACGGGCAGAACAATTATATTCTCTTCCACTAGAGGGCAGTACAACTACCTGCTCTAATTAAATCAGAATCAGAATCAGAATACTTTATTGATCTCTGGGGGAAATAATTTTTTGTTACAGTGCTCCATTATAAACCAACATAAACCAACATTAACAAGACAGTCAATACGCTAACTAAGAATAGTACAATATATATATACACACACACACATATATATATATATATATATATATATATATATATATATATATATATATATATATATATATATACATACATAAGTCACTCATTAATAAATAGCTGGAAAAGAAACGTGTGTAGTTGTAGCAGTAACCAGTGTGTTAAGTGGATGCGTTGTACAGGGAGATGGCCACAGGCAGGAAAGATTTCCTGTGTCGTTCAGTGGTGCTTTTCGGTAATCTCAGTCTCTCACTGAACGTGCTCCTGTGACTGACCAGCATGTCATGGAGTGGGTGGGAGGTGTTATCCAACATTGTCTTTATCTTGGACAGCATCCGCCTCTCCAACACCACCTTGAGGGAGTCCAGCTCCATCCCCACAACATTACTGGCCTTACAGATTCCTTTATTGAGTGAGTCTGTTGGCATCTGCTACCCTCAGCCTGCTCCCCCAGCATGCAACAGCATAGAGGATCGCACTGGCCACAACAAACTCGTAGAAAATCCTGAGCATTTTCTGGCAGATGTTGAAGGACCTCAGTCGCCTCAAAAAATAGAGACGAATCTGGCCCTTCCTGTAAAGTGCTGTGGTGTTTTTAGCCCAGTCCAGTTTATTGTCAATGTGTACTCCAAGGTATTTATAGTCCTACACAATGTCAACACTGACCCCCTGGATTGAAACAGGGGTCAAGTGTTTCCTGGTATTCCTGAAGTCCACGATCAGTTCCTTGGTCTTTGCCACGTTGAGCTGCAGATGATTCTGCTCACACCACGTGACAAAGGAGTCGACCACAGCCCGGTACTCTGTTTCATCATCCCTGCTGATGCATCCAACCACCGCAGAGTCATCAGAAAACTTCTGAAGATGGCAGGTCTCTGTGCAGTGGCTGAAGTCTGTGGTGTAGAGGGTGAAGAGGAAGGGGGAGAGGACAGTCCCCTGTGGTGCCCCTGTGTTGCTGATTACCTTGTCAGACACACACTGTGGGAGACGTACATATTGTGGTCTTCCTGTCAGGTAATCAACAATCTAGGACACCAGAGAAGCATCCACCTGCATCGCTGTTAACTTATCACACAGGAGGGTCGGCCTGATGGTATTGAAAGCACTAGAAAAGTCAAAAAACATGACCCTCACAGTGCCCGCCGGCTGGTCCAGATGGGTGTAGACACGATTGAGCAGGTAGATGATGGCGTCCTCAGTTCCGAGACGAGGCTGATAAGGGAACTGAAGGGGATCCAGTTGTGGTCTTACTATGGGTCGCAGCTGGTCCAGGATGAGCCTTTCCAGGGTCTTCATGATGTGGGAGGTCAGTGCCACGGGCCTGTAATCCTGGGGGCCACTGGGACGTGGCGTCTTTGGTACAGGGACGAGGCAGGATGTCTTCCACATCACTGGTACTCTCTGCAGACTCAGACTCAGCATAAACAGTTTATGAAAGACTCCACACAGCTGGGGGGCACAGGTCTTGAGGACGAGGGGACTCACTCTGGTCCAGCAGACTTGCCTGAGTGAAGTCTCCTCATTTGCATCTCAACCTGGTATTGAGTGAAGGTGATAGGTGGGGGAGGGGTCAGGAATCTCACAGGAGGCAACAGCGCCATGTGAAGAGAGAGGCTGGCACAGTGGTGTGGCTCTGGATTCCAGGCTGACTACAGGTGAGGTTGTGGGGGTGTGAGCAGACACTGGATTGCCAACTGCCAGTAAAACAGAATAAAGCAAAAAAGGTATATTGGGGACAAACCGAGCCAATTCCGCTATACCAGGTCCACAGAGAAAAATTATCAATATACTTTTTGTGACATTTTTGTTTGATGGTGTGCCGTGTGATTTTTCTAATGTGAAATATGTGCCATGGCTCCAAAAGGTTGGGAAACACTGCTATAGGCTATTAATAAAATAGATGTGATAGTCAGCACAACACGTTTCAGGCATTTTTGTAGCGCATTTTTAGGTATATTTTTTCATTTCCAAAAGCAACATTTATTTAACACAATGGGCTTAGAGAACTTAGAGAATAGAATCAAAATATCAGTTCTACTGTTCTATTATAGATCTGATACCAGTACCAGCATTGGTATTGATACTATCAATGTCTAATTAAAAGCCTTTTTTCTTTCAGTGTGCAGAGCAACAGAGTGGAAGACACGGGGCAGACTGCTTGCCTGTAAAACGTTGTTTTCAGCAAAATTCTGTATGTTGCCGTGTTTAGCTTTACCTACCACATAATAATGGTTGTTGGTAACTCAGACAAGCACAGACTCTTTTACTGGGCTTTTACAAAGTCCCAATAAAGTGGAGTAAGGTATTTGAAGTTAATTGGCAGGGGAACCACACTACCCCTCAGTGTACCTGGCTCCTAATGAGTCTCCTCAGGCTGCACGAGGCCCCTAACATGAAGATCCCGTGGCACTCATTGAGGGTTATTGACCACCTTGCTTTCTTCAGCTCGAATCACCAATGGCAGTCCCACTGCAGCAGCAGCAGCACTCAGCACTGTCACTTGCCTCTCCCCACCACCCTCCCTTCAGATATACAGAGCCTCGAGCCTGAATGCACAATGACAAAGTACGCACTGATGCCTTACACACTACAGCACATGCAACAGAATTAATGCTGCTCTCAGTGTATTTTCTCTACAGCCTTTCATTTACAATAACGTATCTCCTTGACACTTGCAGAAAAAAAAATGTTGCATGTGCCAAAAGCCTCTAGAATGGCACAAGGATGGTGAGCAGAGGCAGAGGAGTTTGGAAGAAAACACAGGGGGTGGTGAAGTGATGAAGGGTAAAAGAGGCCTAAATAAAATCAATTACCATCTTTGCCATGTGCCAGGAAGTGATAAATAAGCAGGGCATGGTGTGGACAGCCGCCAGGGTGGATCTGATGGTGTGACTACAGATGGCATTCTCGCACCAGCCCTTCCCACTGGCGTACCGCAGATTGAGTGTGTGTGGCTCAGATACAAGGGAGAAAGCACACAGATGGACTGAACAGCTGAGGTGGATGCTAGCATGGTTTCTGGTGCTCCATGCAGGCTGACAGTGCATTGTCCCTTTGTTCCAAATAGAAAGAATGATTGTGCAGGTTTTCCAGGAGAAGAGGACGAAGAAATCGTCACCCTCCACTCTCATCAGTATTCAGGCTTCATATTAATCGGCACTAATGCATTTCCCTCCTAATGAGATGAGTTTATTGAGTCCTAAAGCAATCTTTGCACTAATAAGCTGTTTACAAGCAGATCAATTATGAAAGAAAAGGACATGCATAGTCAATATGCAAAAGACACTATCAAATCATAGGAGATGACTGTGAACATTTGAATAATCATCTGACTCTGCAGTGATTTTTTTCAAGGGTGTATTTGTTGCAATAATTAACTCAGTCAAGCTCAATGAGCAAAAGGTTAGAGGTTTTATAAGATAAATTAAAAGTTCAAATCCTTATTTAAATGCTGAATATTTTTTTCTGCGGTCCCTGCATGGAGAAAAGGGCACTGAATGGTGGATGAATTAATTAACACCATGCTTTTAAAGCGGCTCCAGAAGAAGGCGATTCTACTCTGCTGCTCACATTGAATGCATTCTCAATGACAGGGCAATTAATGCAATGAAGTTTGGCAATTCTTTCGATAAACTTCTTCCTCCTGTGGCACTTATAGACCAAACAATCGAAAAATGCTTGCAGAGTTTGTTCTGCTCTCTCACTGCTGCAGACCTCCCAGTGTCAGGCTCATTATATTAAACTCGGATGCAGATACAGGCTCGCTGATCAATTGTGATCAGCTCTGCAGAAATCTACCTGTGCCATATGGAAAAACTGGCGCTGACTGCTATTGACCGAATGTCACTGCACTTAGGTCGGGGATAATAGATTCACATCAGATCCATATATTCCTTCTCCCTGCAAAATAATCCATCCAGAGTTCACGAAGCAGGTTTTTGGTAGCTCCAAGGTTCATTGATTTCATTCAATCAATGAACATTCAATCATTCATTGAGTTCATTTAGGGTGTGCCTGTGTGTTTGCATGCTATAATATAGAGAAAAGAAAAGGATTAGGGAGAGGATGAGATGAGATGAGATGCTGCTTTTATTCATGCATGCAAAGACAAAATTAATCTTGTGATTCAAATTAAGGAAAAGTAGTTCAACAAAACTGGAGGGGGTTTGGGGAGCTGACGGGTTCATTATGTAAGTGTTGTTTTGGAAAGAAAAATACTATAGATTCTAATATTACTGCATGACGAACAAGACATTCAAGGTTTTAAAGGAGCTAATGTGAAGTTATAATTCAGTTCATGAGATAATTGGGTTTGAGCTGTTTTCTCTACGAGGATTTAATCAAAAATATCTACAATAGGTTTAATGTGGCTAATTCATAAAGGTTTAGTGCTATGTTTTAAAATTACGGAGAGGAGATTTTTATTGTTAAACACAAGTGCTAATCAGGAAGGACTAGATAAAATGGAAAAAATTAACAGTTCATGGCAATCTGCCAGAGGTGGCAAAAGTACAGACAGTCTGTACTTAAGCAGAAGTACAGTAACTAGCGTTACTCCAGTAAAAGCTGTAGTACTGATTCAACTTCTTTACTCACATAAAAGTAAAAAAGTACCAGCTCTAAAATGTACTCAAAGTAAGAAAATAATAATGAACTCTCCGGAGGCTGTTTCTACCAGATATTTTTGTGCAAAGCTACCTGAACCTTGTGTTATATTAATATAAAAATAAAATAACATAGGAATACGTATTTCAGTCTAAACTTTTAAACTCTACTCAGATAAATAGAACATGAGCAGAGAAAAAGAAGGAATATAAGAAATTGCTGAAAATGTTTTCTGCTCCCTCCACTGTAGAGGAAAACTAGAAGGGAAGAGGCCAAAATGGGATTCAGCAGGTGGGAGAAAAGTTAAATCCATCACAGTACAGCAAACCAACCAGTTTATCCTGCACTAAACCACTGATTATTCTCATGCAACCTTTAAATAACACAGTTAGTCTACCTCAGTATGTTTTGCAACATAATGTTACATGCACAGACCCAATATCTGATTTAAAAACATGGGGACTAACATGTGAGCTTTACGTTTATAGTTTATCAAATTCCACTGAGCAGTCCTTACCGTTAAATCTAACCTCTCTTCTTCCTCCTGTCTATCTTATCTTTCTCCATCTCTGAGTGAAGTTAGCTTTTTCTTTCCTCTCCCTTTGAAATACAGCAGCTGGACCTTTAGCTAGCAACACACTGTGTGACAAACTGCACACAAAGAGTTTGTGTGTTTGCTGATATTTGTTGAGCTGATAGAAACGTATTTTAAATTAGCTGCCACTCTTTTGTATCACTAGCTCGATGCTGAAGTACTGCAACTACAACTTATGGACAACTGCAGTTGTTAAATATTGAAAAATAAAAACACCAGCCCACTTTAACCCCTGACTTTGGTACATGGTTTTGCCTCTTTCATCTCTTTTTACCTGGTGATTAGTACACAAACAGGACTGCTTTCATGTCTTACTGTACTCAGATTGGTTTGATGTTTGAAGGCCCGCAGTGACGTGAAATAATAACTCCCCTCAAATGCTTTAAACCAAAAGTAACAAGTCTGTTTTGAAATGTAAGATGTAGAAAATACAGATATTTGTTTAAAAATGTAGGGAATGAAAGTGAAAAGTTGTCAGAAAAAAACTACTCAAGTAAAGTACAAATACCTGAAAATCCTACTTAAGGACAATACTTCGTTACTTCCCACCTCTGCAACCTGCCCACTCAGTTTGAATATCTTTCTAATTCCAAGTCTGAAATCTTCTCAATCGCTTGCGGCAGATGGCCGCCCCTCCCTGAGCCTGGTTTTACTGAAGGTTTCTTCCTGTTAAAAGGAAGTTTTTCCTTCCCACTGTCACCAAGTGCTTTATGATAATGCTCATATGGGTTCCAATTTGTTATTTTACAGTAATAGCAAAACTTGATATGTGACACAGTAGTTAGGGAAAATCACCAATTTATAATAAATAGTAACACAGGCATACATACAGATTAGAGTTTAAATGCTTTTGGCAAGCTGTGTTCTTGTCACCAGCAGTCAGATAACTACACCAAAGCTCTGACCAGTGGACACATGGGTCAAAGTTTTGGTAATGGACACATTACCCATGCGAGTGTCTCCATGGCTCCATAGTGTAATGGTTAGCACATATGTGCTGCATGTAAAAGATCCTGCGTTTGAAGCTGGGAGGAACACAAATCCAGCTTCAGGAGGTAATGAGCTAGTTTACTCTAGTGCTGGTCCCAAGCCTGGACAAATGGGAGGACTGTGTCAGGAAGGGCATCTGGTGTAAAATCTGTGCCAAATCAAACGTGTGGATCTATCCACTATGGGGACCCCGTGGGACATAAGGGAGCAGCTGAAAGTGTCAGGGCGGGTGTCCTGTGGTACTGGCAGTAGCTCATTTGGGTCCTATGGGGTTCTCTGTGGCTTTTTCTAACTTAATCACAAGGATCCTAATGATGCTCCATAATACTGGGATCTATTTTTTAAGGCAACATTTTGGCCTCTCTGACATGTTCCCAGTACATTTGTAAGTTGTGTTTGTGGCTTGGTAGGGTGCGAACTGCTCTTGGGCAATTGTAGCTGAGACAGGCTAGGCCAAAGTCATCTTTTACTCGGATATGGCATTTTTTAAGTAGGCCAAATAGTTGGTTTTATTGTGGAAATAAAATTGCCAACTTCCAGCTAATTAAAAATATGGATCATTTTCTTACATTCTTGTGTTATGAAGGTTGATGTACTGTAAATAAAAAGCTTGTGTCTAATCAGTTTTTGTTGAAGGCTGCTTAATTTATTTTTATTATTTTTGCCTGTCCCGTTTGGTTCTTTTGCCATCAGAATTGTTGTCTAAAGGCAAAGAAAGATGTCCAACGGATTTACTTTACCAAATGGACCATCCCAGCCTTGCCGTATTGGTCTATTTGATTCACCTTTGCTTTTATTGTTTATTTTATTTTCATTTGCTGAACACGGGACAGACTTGACTGGGGAAAAGAAAAGAGAGAAAGAAAGAGGGAAAGGAAAAGAGCAGGGAAGAGGGACGGTGATAAGGGGCAAAAACCAAAAACCAACAAAACAAACAGACAAAAAATACATATATCAATCACCTGGATCACCTGTTGAGAAAGAAAAAAGAGAAAACAAGCAAAGAAAAAGAGAGCAATATAATAAACAACATCATCGCGATGATCTATGTGAATATAACAGTAAATACTAAATATTAAATATTGTTTGATTGATTGATTGATTGATTGATTGATTGATAATACTTTATTCATCCCGAGGGAAATTAGGTTAAGGCTGTCAGCCGTGCCAGCGCCATCTTACCCTTCTGACCATACATACATTACACAAAACATCACATGGGGAAGACAGGTCAGAGAGGTATAACAATGGAAAATGCACCACATGAGGAAAGATAAGGAGAAAAAAATAACTCCCCCCAGACTGAGCTCCAACAGGGAGATCAGTTTGAGAACAGAAAAAAAAACACCTCTGCACATAGCACATGAAAAAACTCTTAATACACCAAAGAAACACATGACAAGCAACAGGGGTGGGTAAAGGGTGCAGCATCGGACGGGAATAATCATCGAAGTTGTTTGGAAAGGGAGAGGGGATGAGTGTGTGCATATCAGTGTATATGTATGTGTGTGCATGTCCAGAGTTCAGCTGAGACAGTGTCCTACGCCCTGCTAGGCTAAGTAAACAGTCTTCCAGCCAACCCAGGTTGCCTTGCATGGAATGGGAAGGAACAGACTAAACACAGTCGTTATCAGGGTTTTGTTGTTCAGCTCCAGCCTTGAGACCGCAGCTGGCACCAAAGGAGGTATCTGCATGAAGTGATGGTGGTTTTTACTTTAGTGCGAACAGCTCATATGAATTTCAAAGAAGTTCTACAGTCCAACACTGGTCTCTCAATCTCCCGTTGGAGAGCCGCCAGCTTCGCCATACTTGCGCTCTGTGATGTTATCATTTCTTGTGCTCAAGGAGCCGATTTCTGAGAACTCACGGCAGTGTGCCTCCCCGAGATGTCATCCAATTTGCACCCAGAGATGTTATTCCGAGCTAGCCCTTCCGAAATGTATCCAGTCTGCAGTCAGAGATCTTATTCTGAGTATTCACAGCAGCCGTAGCCTCTCCAAGATCTTATCCGTGCTGACTCAATGAGCCCATTTTGAGAAACTCACGCCTCTTCCCATTGTTTCAATCCCAGCGGGCAGCCTTGTGGGGGTTTGAACAGCCGGTTCCGCTTTCTTAATTCTTCGATAAGTCAGAGCCAAGCCAGCTCCGATCAGCCAGAACCCTGTTACCATGGTTCCGAATAGGTAGATATCTTCAGCACTCAGGCTCACCCAAGCCCAAACTTCTCATTGAAAAAGGGGTGTCAATTGCATTTAGGGACCAGTTGATCCAATCCATAATTCCTGTTTTAGGTTTTAGAGAACAGACTGTGAGAGAATGTTCCAGGGAAAAGTAATAAAAAAAACACGAGACTAGACAAGGACATAAGAGGCTAAGCAGGGAAGCTAAGGGAGAGGAGGAGAAGGAGAGAAGAAAAGTGTGACCGCCTTCGTCAAGAGCAAGAGCAGAATGTAAATGTAAATATTATTGTGCAGCACGTAAGATCGACAGCGCACAGTGTGCTTTGAGGTAGCAGCCAAACTTTGTGTGTGTGTGAGCACCCGTGTGTACACCTGTGAGCATGAGCACGCTTGTATTTAAAAGGTTCCTTCATGTAATGATCTGCTAGAGGATGTGGGGAGCCATAGCCCCGTCCTCTTGGGCATGAAGCAGGCATGGAGGAGATCAAGGCTCCAGACATCCAAGAGCAAAAGAGACCAAGGAAGACCAATGGAGGGGCAACCGTGCCACTATCCTGAAAAGAGCTGAGGAGAGCACCAGATGAAGGGTCGCTCAGCAGCCGCGGAGCAGAAGCCAGTGACGTGCCCGTGAGCTCCGCCGGTAGCCAGCTGTGCCAGAGTGACCGAGCCCCAGACCCAGAGGCCGAGGGCACCCCACCCCCGAAGGAGCCCGAGTGAGCCCCAGGCTCCATGCCCCGACAAGAAGCCACGAGGAGTGAGCCAGAGGGTACCTGGACGCCCATCCCTGGACACAAAGAACCACCAATGTACCGATGTCTGAGGGCGTCTGCCACTGGCAGGGGAGTGGTGGTGGAGATAGGCCTCCATACCCTGGAGGACCTGAGATGTCCCTAGAGAGGTGGCGTCTGATACCCAACCTGACACAGAGACACAAACCAACAGGCACACACAGATACAAACATCCATTCCCACCCTCATGGTCTCATATGCAATTACTCAATACTCACCCAACGTGGAAACAGACATAAAGAGACACTGCACACACAATCACACTCCCCAAGCGTACTCTATACCCCAGGTCTAGGTACCCTTGCCCCTGAAGGGGGAACTGCACCCAGACCCAGGTGGTGTTACCCTTTTCCCTGCGGTGGGGGGAGGCAGACCGCCCCGACTCCGCAGCAGCAGGGAGGCCCCACACTCCAGACCGCAGTCGGATGGCCAACTCCTCCTCCCAGCCCCAACAGGCAACAGAGAACGGGGGTGTGTGAAGACTCCAAACCTCCCTCCGCCCGCTCATATGTAGTGTTGATGCATGTGTGTTCTAAGGTGCATTTAAAACCCAGGGAGGCATGGAGCTACCTGCCAGAGAGCAGCAGGTAAGCGCATAGCCCCTCCTGATAGCCCTCAATGTCTACATGTATTTAAAATTGAGAGGTGGGCAACGACGCCAGGGGTGAGGTTGTACACACTGATGGTCTTCTGGATGATGTGCAGCATGCCCACCCCCAAGGTCCCATATGTATGTGTTATGAGAGTGTGAGTAATGTGAATGTCTAAGTTGTGGGATAAAATTGAGGCACAGGCAGCCAGAAGGGGACAGAGGGGGGGATGCCTCCCCTGCACCCTGGGGACACACCTGCACCCCAAGGCCCTGCATGTCTGGGTGATTGAGTTCTTCCTCCACCTCTCCTATATCTCTCCCCACCTGCAGAGTCACTTCCTGGAGAGAGGAGACCTCCTGCAAGATGTAACAGCCTCCCCCACCAGTTGAGGAGCCCCCCAGGTGGCTCGATTCACCGGCAGCACCCTGCGCCAGGGCTGAGCCCCCATCCACCCACCCGCCCACAACCCCAGCGACACACCAACCAGGACCCAAGCCCGGACAGCCAGGCTCCCAGGTCAGTAACCCACGTCCGTCAGCACAGAGAGGCTGCTTAATTTTCACAAAATCATAAGCAGTTTGTGGTCAAATATGTTATCTCTGTTTTTTGACTTTATTTCATTACACATCAGTTATTGAATATAAAACAAGACTTTTGAAGTGGATTTCCTTAAGTAGCTATCCATGCAGCCAGACAGCCAGACAGCCCTGAAATAGTATTACTACTTTAGGGTGCTGGGTACACCCTGGTCAGGTTGCCAGGCTATCCCATTGAAATATATTGAAATGTAACAATTAAACAAAAAGAAATTAAGTCAATAAATATGATGTGAGGGTGGATTTAGAGCTTCTATCACTTAGAAGCTCTGATAATGGAGCATTTTTGACGATAACACTGGGGCCTGTGATCACTGAGGGATATCTGCAAGTTTAGACATACTGTAGGTGAAGAGAGGCCCTGGCATCAGAGGACTTATGTGTGGGAGACTTGTAAAATAGCTTCAGGATGTGGGACACAGAGTTGAAGCAGAGTGATCCTAGGAATAGTTTAGAAGACTCTGCACCATTCCTATCCTCTGCATCTGCTCTGTGCAAGATGATGAATTGATTGAAATTGGGTTTTTTTGGGTTGTTCTGTGTGTGTGTGTGTGTGTGTGTGTGTGTGTGTGTGTGTGTGTGTGTGTGTGTGTGTGTGTGTGTGTGTGTGTGTGTGTGTGTGTGTGTTTGTTTGTTTGTTTAAGTAATATGGCCACTGCTGGGAGGAATGTTTGATGGAGTTAAAATCACTGGCCACGTCTGTGCCGGAATGTGATGCAGCTGCAGCTAGTGTATTCCCTTGGTGAAGGACACTGAATGACCAAGGCAGCCAATAGTGATTGTTCCACAAGTCCACCTAAAGAAACCTTTTGGGTTTTACTTCCTTTAGATAGATCCTTTTTCAATTCGCTCTTTTAGCCATTCTGTCTGCAGTTAAACTAACCTGGCATTGCAATGGGGTGTGTAGGGAGGGACAAAAGCACACTGCAGTAAAAGAAAGAAGCATGAGGAAAAAAATGACTGTAGAAGAGTAATTTTGTTTTCATAATTGTTGGAAGGCAAATTTGTAACTGAAATTAAAATTGGACTCATTGCCCAGCCTTGCCTTATGTTAGCTTTTCTTCATGGTAGTCCACCAAGGAGTAGTTCATCCAAACCAATACGTTTCACAGAATGTACCAAGATTAAAGTACGAGTAATCACGCCTACATTTTAAACTAACCATAAATTATGATACTACCATTAAAGTAGCAATGTTGTTAGTATACCATCATTGATTTTGGATTGTTTTGCATTCAAATGCCCAATGCATTAGGTGCTGTCTTTCTTAGCTATCAATATCCTGTCGTGTCTAAAGATGTTCAAGTAGATTTAGCAGAAATAATAATAATAATAATAATAAATTTTATTTATGAGCGCCTTTCAAGTCACCCAAGGACACTTTACAATAGGATAAAACACTTAGTAAAACAATGGCAGAATAAGAACAATAAAATAAAGCACAAGATAAAATGAACAAACAGTGGATTCACAGTGAATATGCAGATTTGAACAGATGAGTTTTGAGTTGGGATTTAAACTGGGGGAGAGAACCAATATTTCTTATTTCAGGGGGCAGAGAATTCCACAACCTGGGAGCAGAGCAGCTGAAAGCTCTGCTTCCCATGGTGGTGAGGCGGAAGGAAGGTACAGTAAGCTGGACAGAAGAAGAAGAACGAAGTGAACGGGCAGAACAAGTGGTGGTTAACAGGTCAGAAAGGTAAGAAGGAGCGAGGTTATGAAGGGCCTTGAAGGTGAGCAGAAGAAGTTTGAAAATTATCCGGAATTTCACAGGGAGCCAGTGAAGTTCCTGAAGAACAGGGGTGATGTGCTGGTAGGAGGGGGTTCTGGTGATAATGCGAGCAGCAGAGTTCTGAACCAGTTGAAGCTTATGGAGGGATTTTTAGGGGAGACCATGCAGAAGAGAATTGCAGTAGTCAATACGGGAGGTAACAAGACTATGTACAAAAATGGACGTAGACTGGGTGGAAAGAGAAGGAAGCAATCTGTTAATGTTACATAGATGGAAGTAGGCAGAACGGGTGAGGTTATTGATGTGTGATTTATAAGAAAGTGAACTGTCTAGGATGACACCAAGGCTCTTAACCTGAGGAGAAGGGAGAACTGTGGAGTTATCGATGGTGAGTGAGAAATGGTTTGCCTTCAAAAGGTTGGATTTGGTGCCAATAAGGAGGATCTCAGTTTTATCCTCATTGAGCTTTAGAAAATTAGAGGTAAACCAGGATTTTAACTCGGATAGACATTCTGTAAGGGAAGAAGGTGGGAGGGAGGAATCAGGTTTGCAAGAGAGATATAACTGGGTGTCATCAGCAAAACAGTGAAACTGAAGATCAAATTTGCGGAAGATGGTACCTAGAGGGAGGATGTATATTATAAAGAGAAGAGGGCCTAAAACTGAGCCTTGGGGTACACCAGAGGTGACGGGGAATAGACGAGAGCGGAATGATCTTAGTTGAATAAACTGGGAACGGTCGAGGAGATATGATTGAAACCAGGCGAGGGGTGTGTCAGAGATGCCGAGAGAGGAAAGTCTGCTTAGAAGGACAGAGTGAGAAATGGTGTCAAAGGCTGAGCTCAGATCTAAAAGGACGAGAATGGTGAGAAGACCAGAGTCAGCTCCGATTAAGAGATCGTTAGTGACTTTAAGTAGAGCAGTTTCGGTACTGTGACATGAGCGAAAACCAGATTGAAATCTCTCATAGATGTTATTATTAACCAGGTGTAAATGAAGTTGAGCTGCAACCACTTTTTCGAGTATCTTAGAAATGAAGGGTAGATTGGAAATCGGATGGAGGTTGTTAAAGTTGTTAGGATCTAAAGAAGGTTTTTTCAGTATAGGAGTGACTAGAGCAGTCTTCAATAAGGAGGGAACGATACCGGTGGTGAGAGAAGAGTGAATGATAGCACAGATGAGTGGGAGTAAAGAAGAGAGGCAGAATTTCACAAGCCCCGTGGGCATGGGGTCAAGATGACATGTGGCAGGTTTTGATTTACATATTAACTCGGAAATATCAGATAAATCAGGAAGATGAAAAGTGGAAAACGGCTCAAAAAGGAGAAAAGGTTCTGGAGAGGGCGTAGACACAACATTTGATCTGAGTTGCTGGTGGATGTTATCGATTTTCGTAGTCCAGAACAGCATCAAGGAGTTGCATGTTTCAGAGGAATAGAAGTGCGGTGGTAAAGCGTTGGGGGGTTGAATTAGTTTGTTGAAAACTGAAAACAGAGTCCTAGCATTACCCTCATAAGAACTGATAATACCAGAGTAGAAGCTTTGTTTGGCCTTGTTAATGGAGTCTTTATACTGAAGTACATGGTATTTATAGATTTCTGAATCAACAGTTAAACCAGATTTCTTATATTTACGCTCTAGCTGCCGAGCTTTGGCCTTCAGAGCTCGGAGGTCAGAGGTAAACCAGGGAGCAGAGCGAGTGAAGGAAACAGAGTGGGTTTTTACAGGAGCCAGAGAATCAAGGACAGTGCGTAGACAATTATTATAATATAACAACAAATCATCAGGAGTAGAATAGAAGTCTGGAATCTGAAGATTGTCCAAACTGGTAGTGAGAATGTCCATATCAATGTTCTTGATGTTGCGGAACGAGATGAGACGGGTTGGCTTGGTAGAAGAGCAGCAGAGAGTAAGGTTAAATGAAAGGAGGAAGTGGTCAGTTATGGGGATTTTAGTAGCAGAAAGATTCGAGGGAGTAAGACCAGAACAGCAGACCAAGTCCAGGGTGTGTCCTTTAGAGTGAGTGGGGAAATCGATAAATTGTTTAAATTCAGAGCCTTCGAGACAGGAGGAAAAGTCTCTGGTGAGCAGAAGGTCATTATTGTCCATGTGAATGTTGAAATCTCCCACCAAGATCACATTTGGGGAGAGAGATGAAAGATGGGTTAGTAGATTAGCAAAGTCACTGAGAAAGACAGGGTTAGGTTTGGGGGGGCGGTATTACAGTAGCTATGATAGTGGGAATGGGTCCAGTCAGCTCACATGCAAGGACCTCTAGAGAACTAAAGGTATCAACATTAACCGGCAGGACTTTCAAGTGCTGGCGAAAAAGGATCGCGAGACCACCCCCACGACCTGAGCAGCGGGGTTTAGAAAAGTAAACAAACCCCAGAGGAGCAGATTCGTTTAGCTGAGAAAAGTCATCAGGTTGTTGCCAGGTTTCAGTTAAGCAGAAAAAGTCAAACTTACGGTCAGATAGGAGGTCTTGGATGAGAGGTCCCTTACTTGTCAATGAACGAATGTTTAGAAGACCGAAGTTGAGTGGAGTATCTTCTTTTTTGCTAATCGCGGTGGGCGCCCTGGGCAGGTGGGCTAGAGATCGATGGTTGACAGCCCGATCAGGGTTCCTGCGAGGGCGGCGAGTAGCAGACCAGAACGATTTAGTTCCATTGGAGTTATGGAAAATCCTGCGGGACCCGCGATGGATGTATCTCTGGCGAGGCTGGAAAGTGATGCCCGGGTGGTAGTGAAGCTCCGCCGGCGACGGGAGCGATAGCTGCCCGCGAAGGCGCAGGAGCTCAGCGGCTGTATAGCAGAGCAGTCCAGCCGTAGGATGGTAGACGAGCATCAGGAGAATCCAAAATAGTGCCGACCAGCTCAGGAACATCTTGGTCCGCATCTTCGATTGTGTGGAGGAAAAGGAGCCGAGCCGGGCGGAGCAACGAACAGGTAGGCTAAAATAGCTCAAACAGTTAAGCTAGTGCCGCTCACTGAGAAGAAGACGTGAGAACACATTCAGCTGAAATAACAGAAGTTGAGGACAAGCGTTGCAATTCAATCCCAGGCAGAGATCGATCTGGTCCTGAGTGTGGATGTCCCTGTTCATTCAAATCTGAATCCAAATAATCCAATTAATCCAAATAAATCCAAAAATGAACCGGTGAGTAGCGGCAGCCAGACGCGCCAGCGTTCACTCAAGCCGGAAATGTGGCTCATTTCAGCTCCCTTTTCTCCATTTCATTGCTGGCCCATGCAGTTTTGTGTGCGTCACCACCATGCGTTATTGAGAGTGAAAATGTGGAGATTAGTTGAAGGCATCTTTTCCTCTTTTTGCTAGTTCCCAAAAAATATTCTGTTCCACAATCTCCAAGATCCAATGGAGCTCCCATTGAAGAATGTTACTAAACGAGATAATAAATGCATTTTAATCATCTTCACCTACAGAATATAACTTTGTTCTTTGCATTCTGACTTTGATTGATTCCTTCATGTTTGGTTTTGCTTGAAAACAATTAACTTTTGAAGTATATTCATAAAATGTTTGACTAGCTTTCTTGGCAAATATAAAAATTAAAAACAAAACCCTGCTACATATAACTTTGTGTTCAGTGAGTTCTGTATTCAGACAGAACACAAGCTGATACCAATCTGTGATTCATAAAGGGGCACATTGATCAAAGAGCTGAGAAGTCTGTGTTTTCCTGCACAAAGGAATATAAAGTGAATACAAAGTAGTCACGCAGGGAATTGGTTTTACACAACATAATAAATTAGTGTAACAGAAAGAAGATTAAATCTATAGAAGGAAGTGCAGACCTACAGCCTTTAGAGGCCACTAAGGTGATGTTGTGACTGTAGTCTGAGGTGTAATTGTAAAAGGGAGGATGGGGCAAGATTGTCCTCATCTGTTCCCAGAAGCAGTTAATGTTGCTTGATGGTTTGGTGAGAACCACTGGGAAAATTTAGAAGAGGAAAAATGGATCTTTTGTCCAAAGGCTGGACAGTCCACAACCCAATTTTACTGCCAGCTATGACCTAATTAAACAGTTCTTCTTCAGATCAACAAAAAACAGGCCAATTCTTCCTTACGTCCATTCCATTTCTGGATATGCTGCATAGCTCCAAAGACAGAAACCATGGTGGGCACACCAGAGGGGTTTTCAGTGATGGCTAATTGTCTGCTTCCCCTCAGTGATTCCCAAGCCCAGCATTGATATTTCCTTGGCTGAGCTGAGGGGTCGAGCATTGCAATTACCTCCTACCTTGTAAACAAATTGTCCTCCAAGACTGTCTCCTGCCAGGAGCCATAGAGCAGAGAAGAATTAACTGCTCTATGCTCATTATATTAAAATTAAAAAAAAGAAAGAAAGAAAAGAAAAAGCCCTGCCTTTAGAGCCAGAGAAATCAGCACCACTTTAGAATAGAAATGGAAAGATGCACATTTAACTTGATTTCAAGCTAAAACTGCTTCTTGTCAAGAAATATACCACTAAAGCACACTTTTACACTGACTGTCCTCACTAATAGACCGTTCCAGTGAGACTTTAGTACCACAGTTTAGAGATCATAATTTATCTAAGCGTTTTTTGATGAAAACCAATAGTGGAAGAAACAGACATGTGCACATCCAGCGTGTCAGTGAGTGTTTCCAACTGCACTAAAGTTGTTTGTTCAAGGCTTAGTAAAAGGGATGCACAAAATAAGCAGACAGCAAGATAGGAAAATGTTTCCAAACAATTATAGCATTAGCAGTGACACATGTTCTCAATGTAAATGGTTCTGTCATGATGGAAAAGTAGCATTATACCCTTTAAGTCACCGAAAGTTGTCATTTAATTACAGAATAGAGGTCTGCTGCAGCTTTGTATCAAAGGAGTAACACTTACTGCAGCATTAACCAACAATAAAAAAAAATAAAAAAAATTGTGGAAAAATCCAGAGAACTCCTGTTTTGAAGCTTTGCTATCCCAGAAACATTGTGGGCTTCATAGATAATTGGCAAACCTTCTGGAGGAAACCTGGTCTTGTTAGGAGAGACGGCATCCATCCCACTTTGGATGGAGCAGCTCTCATTTCTAGAAATATGGGAAAATTTATTAAATAATAATAATAATGGATTGATATAGCGCTTTTCAAGGCACCCAAAGCGCTTTACAATGCCACTATTCATTCACTCTCGCATTCACACACTGGTGGAGGCAACTACAGTTGTAGCCACAGCTGCCCTGGGGCAGACTGACAGAAGCGAGGATGCCATATCGCGCCATCGGCCCCTCTGGCCAACACCAATAGGCAAGTAGGGTAAAGTGTCTTGCCCAAGGACACAACGACCAGGACAGAGAGCCCAGGGATCGAACCGGCGACCTTCCGGTTACAGATGCGATTCTCAACCCCCTGAGCCACGGTCGCCCCAATATATGACTATCCAGAGTTGGGACCAAGAAGCAGAGTTACAGTCTTACACACCTCTCTGCAGCTTCTCTCCTCCTGCTAACTCCCCAAAAACCCATCTCCATAGAGACTGTGTCAGCTCCCAAAAAGACAAAAAACAAACTAAAAACCACCAATAAACAATTTAAACATAAAAAATCAAAAAGAAAGAACAATACAGTATCCACATCTGAACCAAAGAACAAAACAGTGAAATGTGGATTATTAAATATTAGGTCTCTCTCCTCCAAGTCTCTGTTAGTACATGACTTAATAATTGATCAACAAATCGATTTACTCTGCCTTACAAATACCTGGTTGCAGCAGGATGATTATGTTAGTTTAAATGAATCAACACCCCCGAGTCATTCTAACTACCAGAAACCTCGAAGCACAGGCCGAGGGGGCGGTGTGGTAGCAATTTTTCACACCAGCCTATTAATTAATGAAAGACCAAGACAGACTTTTACTTCATTTGAAAGCCTGATGCTTAACATTGTCCACCCCAGCTGTAAAACTCAGAAACCAGTCTTACTTGTTATCATCTATCGTCCACCTGGGCCTTACACAGAGTTTCTCTCTGATTTCTCAGACTTTTTATCTGATTTAGTGCTATGCTCAGATAAAATAATTATTGTGGGTGGTTTTAACATCCATGTACAGGGAGTGCAGAATTATTAGGCAAATGAGTATTTTGTCCACATCATCCTCTTCATGCATGTCGTCTTACTCCAAGCTGTATAGGCTCGAAAGCCTACTACCAATTAAGCATATTAGGTGATGTGCATCTCTGTAATGAGAAGGGGTGTGGTCTAATGACATCAACACCCTATATCAGGTGTGCATAATTATTAGGCAACGTCCTTTCCTTTGGCAAAATGGGTCAAAAGAAGGACTTGACAGGCTCAGAAAAGTCAAAAATAGTGAGATATCTTGCAGAGGGATGCAGCAGTCTCAAAATTGCAAAGCTTCTGAAGCGTGATCATCGAACAATCAAGCGTTTCATTCAAAATAGTCAACAGGGTCGCAAGAAGCGTGTGGAAAAACCAAGGCGCAAAATAACTGCCCATGAACTGAGAAAAGTCAAGCGTGCAGCTGCCAAGATGCCACTTGCCACCAGTTTGGCCATATTTCAGAGCTGCAACATCACTGGAGTGCCCAAAAGCACAAGGTGTGCAATACTCAGAGACATGGCCAAGGTAAGAAAGGCTGAAAGACGACCACCACTGAACAAGACACACAAGCTGAAACATCAATACTGGGCCAAGAAATATCTCAAGACTGATTTTTCTAAGGTTTTATGGACTGATGAAATGAGAGTGAGTCTTGATGGGCCAGATGGATGGGCCCGTGGCTGGATTGGTAAAGGGCAGAGAGCTCCAGTCCGACTCAGACGCCAGCAAGGTGGAGGTGGAGTACTGGTTTGGGCTGGTATCATCAAAGATGAGCTTGTAGGACCTTTTCGGGTTGAGGATGGAGTCAAGCTCAACTCCCAGTCCTACTGCCAGTTTCTGGAAGACACCTTCTTCAAGCAGTGGTACAGGAAGAAGTCCGCATCCTTCAAGAAAAACATGATTTTCATGCAGGACAATGCTCCATCACACGCGTCCAAGTACTCCACAGTGTGGCTGGCAAGAAAGGGTATAAAAGAAGAAAAACTAATGACATGGCCACCTTGTTCACCTGATCTGAACCTCATTGAGAACCTGTGGTCCATCATCAAATGTGAGATTTACAAGGAGGGAAAACAGTACACCTCTCTGAACAGTGTCTGGGAGGCTGTGGTTGCTGCTGCACGCAATGTTGATGGTGAACAGATCAAAACACTGACAGAATCCATGGATGGCAGGCTTTTGAGTGTCCTTGCAAAGAAAGGTGGCTATATTGGTTGCTGATTGGTTTTTGTTTTGTTTTTGAATGTCAGAAATGTATATTTGTGAATGTGGAGATGTTATATTGGTGTCACTGGTGAAAATAAATTATTGAAATGGTATATATTTGTTTTTTGTTAAGTTGCCTAATAATTATGCACAGTAATAGTCACCTGCACACACAGATATCCCCCTAAAATAGCTAAAACTAAAAACAAACTAAAAACTACTTCCAAAAACATTCAGCTTTGATATTAATGAGTTTTTTGGGTTCATTGAGAACATGGTTGTTGTTCAATAATAAAATTATTCCTCAAAAATACAACTTGCCTAATAATTCTGCACTCCCTGTAGATGCTAAGAATGACAGCCTCAACATGGCATTTACCGGTAATCTGTTATTAGACTCAATTGGTTTCTCTCAAAATGTAAAAGAACCCACCCACCACTTTAATCACACTCTAGATCTTGTTTTAACATATGGCATAGAAACTGAACATTTAACAGTGTTTCCTGAAAACCCTCTCCTGTCTGATCATTTCCTGATAACATTTACATTTACAATAATTGATTACACAGCAGTGGAGAGTAGACTTTATCAAAGTAGATGTCTTTCTGAAAGCGCTGTAACTAAGTTTAAGAATATAATCCACCCACTGTTATCATCTTCAATGACCTGTACCAACATAGAAGGCTACTCCAACAGAGGTCGATTATCTTGTTAATAATTTTACCTCCTCACTACGTACGACTCTGGATACTGTAGCTCCAGTGAAAACTAAGGTCTCTAATCAGAAGTACCTGACTCCGTGGTATAATTCTCAAACACGTAGCCTAAAGCAGATGACTCGTAATCTGGAGAGGAAATGGCGTGTCACAAATTTAGAGGATCATCATTTAGCCTGGAGAAATAGTTTGTTGCTTTATAAGAAAGCCCTCCGCAAAGCCAGAACATCTTACTATTCATCACTGATTGAAGAAAATAAGAACAACCCCAGGTTTCTCTTCAGCACTGTAGCCAGGCTGACAAAAAGTCAGAGCTCTTTTGAGCCAACCATCCCTTTAACGTTAACTAGTAATGACTTCATGAACTTCTTCACAATTAAAATTTTTATCATTAGAGAAAAAATTACCAATAATCATCCCACAGATGCAATATTATCTACAGCTACTTTCAGTACCATTGATGTTAAGTTAGACTCTTTTTCTCCAATTGATCTTTCTGAGTTAACTTCAATAATTACTTCCTCCAAACCATCAACGTGTCTTTTAGACCCCATTCCTACAAAACTGCTCAAAGAAGTTCTGCCATTAATTAATTCTTCAATCCTAAATATGATCAACCTATCTCTAATAATCGGCTATGTACCACAGGCCTTCAAGCTGGCTGTAGTTAAACCTTTACTCAAAAAGCCATCTCTAGACCCAGCAGTCTTAGCTAATTATAGGCCAATCTCCAACCTTCCTTTCATATCAAAAATCCTTGAAAGAGTAGTTGTCAAACAGCTAACAGATCATCTGCAGAGGAAGGGCTTATTTGAAGAGTTTCACTCAGGTTTCAGAGCCCATCACAGCACAGAAACAGCTTTAGTGGGCGATCGTGGCTCAAGAGTTGGGAGTTCGCCTTGTAATTGGAAGGTTGCCAGTTCAAGCCCCAGCTTGGACAGTCACTTCACCCGTTCCCTACTGGTGGTGGCCAGAGGGCCCGGTGGCGCCAGTGTCCGGCAGCCTCGCCTCTGTCAGTGTGCCCCAGGGTGGCTGTGGCTACAATGTAGCTTGCCATCACCAGTGTGTGAATGGGTGGATGACTGGATATGTAAAGCACTTTGGGGTCCTTAGGGACCAGTGAAGCGCTATATAAATACAGGCCATTTACCATTTTACCATTTAGTGAAGGTTACAAATGATCTTCTTATGGCCTCTGACAGTGGACTCATCTCTGTGCTTGTCCTGCTAGACCGTAGTGCAGCATTCGATACTGTCGACCATAATATCCTATTAGAGCGATTAGAACATGCTGTACGTATTACAGGTACTGCACTGCAGTGGTTTGTATCATATCTATCTGATAGACTCCAATATATACATGTAAATGGAGAGTCCTCTTCACACACTAAGGTCAATTGTGGAGTTCCACAGGGTTCAGTGCTAGGACCAATTCTGTTTACATTATACATGCTTCCCTTAGGCAGTATCATTAGAAGACATAGCATACATTTTCACTGCTATGCAGGTGACACCCAGCTCTATCTATGAAGCCAGATAACACACACCAATTAGTTAAACTGCAGGAATGTCTTAAAGACATAGACCTGGGTGGCTGCTAACTTTCTGCTTCTTAATTCAGATAAAACTGAGGTTATTGTACTCGGCCCTGAAAATCTTAGACATATGGTATCTATGCAGATTCTTACTCTGGATGGCATTACCTTGGCCTCCAGTAATGCTGTGAGGAACCTTGGAGTCATTTTTGACCAGGATATGTCCTTCAATGCACATATTAAACAAATATGTAAGACTGCTTTCTTCCATTTGCGCAATATCTCTAAAATTAGAAATATCCTGTCTCAGAGTGATGCTGAAAAACTAGTTCATGCATTCATTACTTCCAGGCTGGACGACTGTAATTCATTATTATCAGGATGTCCAAAAAACTCACTGAAAAGCCTTCAGCTAATCCAAAATGCTGCAGCAAGAGTCCTGACAGGGACTAGAAAGAGAGAGCATATTTCTCCTGCTTTGGCTTCCCTTCATTGGCTTCCTGTTAAATCCAGAATTGAATTCAAAATCCTGCTCTTCACATACAAGGTCTTAAATAATCAGGCCCCATCTTATCTTAATGACCTTGTAGTGCCATATCACCCTATTAGAGCACTTCGCTCTCGCTCTGCAGGCCTACTTGTTGTTCCTAGAGTATTTAAAAGTAGAATGGGAGGGAGAGCCTTCAGTTTTCAGGCCCCTCTTCTGTGGAACCAGCTTCCAGTTTGGATTCGGGAGACAGACACTATCTCTACTTTTAAGATTAGGCATAAAACTTTCCTTTTTGCTAAAGCATATAGTTAGGGCTGGACCAGGTGACCTTGAATCCTCCCTTAGTTATGCTGCAATAGACGTAGGCTGCCGGGGGATTCCCATGATGCATTGAGTTTTTCCTTTCCAGTCACCTTTCTCACTCACTATGTTGATAGACCTCTCTGCATCGAATCAGATCTGTTATTAACCTCTGTCTCTCTTCCACGGCATGTCTTTATCCTGTTTTCCTTCTCTCACAGATGGCCCCGCCCCTCCCTGAGCCTGGTTCTGCCGGAGGTTTCTTCCTGTTAAAAGGGAGTTTTTCCTTCCCACTGTCGCCAAAGTGCTTTCTCATAGGGGGGTCATATGATTGTTGGGTTTTTCTCTGTATCTATTATTGTACGATCTACTGTACAATATAAAGCGCCTTGAGGCGACTTTTGTTGTGATTTGGCGCTATATAAATAAAATTGAATTACACAGTATCAAAAAGGTGAAAAAAGAAGAAAGAAAATGAGTTATAACAATGTAGTATTACAATGTGAGCCAAACTCAAACACCAAGAAGGACTTTATCATCTTTCACTCTATATATTAACTCAACTGACTCCTAAAATTTTCCCAATCCTATGGATTGTGAAGTCTATTCATTACTGGTTTTCCTGGTTGTAAGAATCATGGTTTCTAAGTTACGTAAGGCTTTATGTGCATTTTTGAGCAATAAATCATTAAGTTGATCTTGAAAAGCTTTTGTGGATGCAAGCCAAATTTGAGTGGATTGCTAACATGACTCCAGTCTACACCGCCACAAAATGTTATCAGAATTCATTGAAAACCTTTTGAGCTATCATGCTTACAGACAGAATGAGATGCACGCAAATGCCACCAAAACATAACCCCTCGGCAGACCTAATGAATAGCACAGATGATCACCTAAATTGGAACAGTGAGGCTTTCTAATCGTCCGAGCAATCAGGACTAGTACTCACATGCTGGAAAGCTACGGAGCCAAGTGCACCATCTAGGTGACATTATTCTCTCATATAAACATAAGTGATTTTTATTTTCTTATATTTGACATACCCTCTGTCAGGCGTTGTGTGGAGGCGAGGAGGAAGGAACCCAAACGCAGGACTCGCAGGTAGGTGAAGACTGGTGAAGGTTTATTATAAGGAGTGGATGAACAGAACAGAGGTAGAAAACGGCTGGCTGGCTGGACGACTGAATGAATGAATGAATGAATGGCTGGCTGGACGACTGACTGAACTGAACTGAACGACATCATCACATGTACATCAATGACACGACAGTGAATGGGTAGAAACAGAGGGCTTAAATACACAGACTGGTGATAATGATAATGAGAGACCGGTGAGTACACAGCTGAATATAATGAACTAATGGGAAGAGGACTGAACATAACGCACACAGACCAAGGCTAACACAATAAAACAGGAAGTGGAACAGGCAGTAGATAAACAGTGAACAAGAACTGAAAATACTGGGTCACCGACCCAGGAACCCTGACACCCACAGCATTGTCAGAATGAGACATGGGCAATATGACATGTGCAGAAGATTTGAAAGTAATTGATAAAATAATATAATCTTATTCATATTCTCATATTTCTTTTACCTTCATAGCTGTGTTGTGATTCTTATGTCCTATATGCAGTTTGGGAACACAGCCCATGCACAGTTTAGCAAACGAAAGGGACAGTTAAATTAAAGTGTAAACTTGCCATCCTACATGACAACACAGCTGTCAGAAGTGAGGGGAAATCATCTGATTTGCTGGTAGCAATGATTGTGTTTGATTGTCAGGTTAATGAGTTAACACTGGTGTGCCACGTGCATTCACTCATGGTCCAAAGTTTTGGCAGCAGCACACGTTTTGTGTTTCATATACTTTAACACTTAGATTTTTATGATATAGTGAAAAGTAATCACAAGAATTACACAAGTTTCAAAGACTCTGGAAAAGAAATCAAATTTGAATAAAAAGTCAGTATTTACAGCACTGATCACAGTCTGCTACGCTATCTCCTTTTTAAGGATTGACACACTACATAAAGATACTAACCCCGTGTTTGCCTACTGGTGGTGGTCAGAGGGCCCGGTGGCGCCAGTGTCCGGCAGCCTCGCCTCTGTCAGTGCGCCCCAGGGCAGCTGTGGCTACAATGTAGCTTGCCATTGCCAGTGTGTGAATGTGTGTGTGAATGGGTGAATGACTGAATGTAGTGTGAAGCGCTTTGGGGTCCTTAGGGACTAGAAAAGCGCTATACAAATGCAGGCCATTTACCATAAAGCATATCCTCAAATGCCAACTTTTGGCAGTGATCCAGGAGTGATTATATCCATTTTACAGCATGATGAAACAGTATATTACAAGGCAAAAGGGATAGTTAAGCGGTCCAGAGATCCTCAAAGGAACATTTTGAATCCAAAGTCACAAGACCAGGAGGTCTTTGCTTTGAAACCGGTAGGCCTTTCTAGGGCTGCTCGATTATGGCAAAAATGATAATCACGATTATTTTCACTGAAATTGAGATCACGATTATTTGACGATATTTATTTCGTCCGCCAGAGCTTATATTATTTTTTTACATGCTGTAGTGCCATTTGTGGGAGCATTTCAAGTTGCTATACATCAACACAACTGTTATAGCCCATATTTTAAAAATGTGTATGCATTAAGTCCATAGTAACTACATTAATTGCAAAAAAGTGCAATAAACTACAAAAAAAATTGAAAATCGTTTTTGTTTTTACATATATTTCTACTTGGAGAAATTTAAGAGGTTTATCCCTCAAAACTTTAAATACAAAAAAGTTGCAAGAAATCCTATGATGCAAATCCTATGATGCAAATTTGCAAAGAATATGCATGTGCATCAAAATAAACTATTTCCAGCAGTGCAATTCGAGTTCTAAGGCCTACAAGTAAAAAACTACATTTTCCGCAAAAATGACGTCACTTGCGATAGTTCACGTTGGTCTTTTTCAATGTGGGAAGTGTTAAGAACAGCTGATCGGATCGGCAAAGCGTGTTTCTGGAATATTATGTTTTTGTTCCTGCAAGCGCTTTTTATGCAATTTTTGCAAAGCTATATGTGGAAGGAAACCGTGACCGAGGACAAGCTGATGGCATAAGATGTAAGTACAACTCCTCCGGTTTCATATGGAAAAAAATTTATTGTGCTAGCTTAGCGTTCAGGTTCTACAGGGATTTAAAAATAGTTACACAAAACGAGCATGCTGCTCTGACCGGCTTTAAAGGTTTAACAATAACAATGTATTGAATAATGACTTTAAAAAATAATATAAAATAGTGTGCAAATACTGATAACAGTGCAAATGTTTGCAATATAAGAAATAAATGAAAAATGTAAACTTTGCAGTGTTGCTCTGTGGTGCAGCTACGACACCATAGCAAAGTTTACACACTGTGTCTACTTGATCCACGTCTGACTCCGCGAAGCCATAATGTTTCCACACCACTTAAGTTTTTTTTTTTTTTTTACCTCTCTTTTCAACCAACGGCAGTCCACTCCTCTCCAAATAACTTCTGCTTAGCTTTCCGAGCTTCCCTCGGGTCCTCTTAATTGTTGTGACGCGTGTTCGAAATGCAGAGCAGTGCGCTTGATTTGCCACATGGAGCAGCGCGAGAGTAAAGCATGAGGGAGGGGCTAATAATCGGCTTAGTCATTTTTAATGATCGTTGAAAGCCCAGATCGTAATCGTGATTAAAATTCGATTAATTGAGCAGCCCTAGGCCTTTCTATGTGAAGTTTGCACATTATCCCGATGTCTGTGTTGGTATTCCCACTCCCTTCCACAGTCCAATAATATGCACAGAGTTAGTCACATTTTTGATTCTAAATAGACCATAGGTGTGAATGTGAGTGGATGTCTGCCTGTATCTGTTGGCCCTGTGACAGATTGGTGACCTGTCCAGGGCGTACCCCGCATATGATAGCTAGGATAGGCTCCAGCTAATCTCCCGCAACCCTGAATTGAATAAGCGGGAAAAAATGGATGGATGCATCCATGGGCAGGAAACTCCTCAGATCTTAATCTGATTGAGAGTCTAAGGTCAATCCTTAAAAGTGGGTGGACAAGCAGAAGCCCATAAACTGTTTAATTTGGAGCACTGTTAAAGCTCCAAGAATGGATAGCACTCCGTCAGGAGTGGAACAGATATCCAGCATGCCACAGACACATGGAGACATTTTATAGAAGAATCAACAATGTAAATTTTGACTCTTTGCATTGGTTTGATTTTTTGCTGATACAAATCTTTGAAACTCATGAAAAGCTAATGATTGTCTTTCACTATATCATTCGTATGAACTGCAAAATCTGTCCCACTGCCAAAAGTTTCGGCCACGACTATAAAGGGATGCAGCTGACTGGACTTTGCTCATGGATACTGACGGATACAGTTTGATGCTGCAGGTATATGAAACTAAAGAGAAAGGCTCCTAGTAACAACTGGGAGCTAACTTACAAAATTTTCCTGTTTATGTTGCTTTTGGGCCTTCCCATGTGTGATTGGGGCTTGAACTCAAATCTGGACTTAAATGCATAATTTAACAAAAGAGAGATGCTATTACTGAGCTGAATGCAAAATGCAGCTAGAGAACACAAGAGAAATCCAGAAATAAACACAGGTAGTACCCAGGGACATGCACTTTGATAAATGAAAGATAGCTTTCTATTATCTGGCTTCACTTATTCTAACATCTATGATTGGATTTCCCAGGTTTTTCTAATCCAGCTATGAGCACGTCCACATGAAAGGGGTGCTGTATGTAGCGTATGACAGGCATAAACATTGATACTGGCAGCAGAGTGGCTGACTTTACAAAAACAGAGAACACTAACCACATGGGGAAGATACACAAAAAAGAAAAATTAAACACATAACCGAGACTGAGACCAACACAGCTGCACAGCAAACAAAGCAGCAGAGCGACTGTGTATATGAGGAAAAGCACTGTACAGTAGTATAGTATTGAAGGCTCTATGAAAATGTACTTTGGTCAGGAAGACTGGACCAAGCCTGGAACAAGTTTAGCTTGTCTGGAATTAAAGCTGGCAAAAATGCAGACTGTAAGTTAAGTGTTATTTTATCAAATTAATATTTAAATGTGTGAAAGGCAGTTTTAGTTTTTATTATTTTATTTTCAACTGTGGTCTCAATGATGAGAGCATGGAAATGAAATAAAAACAGAAACCAAACACAAGCTTAGCAAGCGTGAAAACTGGATATATGGTCAGAAATTACAAACAAGAGTTCCAATATAGCCACTGGGTTGAGCAGGTGGCCCATATGCCAGCCCATCTGCTGTACGACTATTGAAACCTGAGGTTCAACTCTTCTCTTTACTGACAACAATAAAGGCCAAAAGCCTTAAAATATTGATTTAAGAGATAAATTACAAATAGGTGACCTGTTTTAGGATCGCACATAAATGCTCATACAATGAGTAAATTATGGTGTAAATCTGGGGAGAGGGGAATTAAGGACTAAAGCTGCACCTTATGCATGTATGAATATGTCACAACTGATAGTAGGGACTCAAGAGCAGAGCAGGTTGACATCTCCAAACAAAGTTTATTTACAACACCAGTGCACAATATATACAGTGAGGGGAAGCTCTCTCACACTCGCTCTCATCTTCACGCTCACACTGCAGGAAGGTCACAGGTCCGGGAAGGAAAACTGTGGCACAGGAAAAAGAAGTCACTCACGAATCACAAAAACACTAAAGTACAGATTCACGGGAGCTGGGAGAATCACTAACGTCTGTAGTACAATCATCCAGCAACGAGAAGGTCTGTGTCCCAGCCTCAAATAGTGGACAGGTAATGACAGCTGATCACGCCCGCAGTGAGCTCCGCCCAGGCAGAGAGAAGGGAGAGAGAGAGAGAGAGAGAGAGAAGGGAGAGAGAGAGAGAGAGGGAACAAAACAAACACATGTAGCCTTGCTGGGCCGGCTGGGCAGGCATGGAGAACTGCCCAGCCGGCCCAGGATTGTTCAGGAAAGGACAAAGACTTGCTCATCTCTAAACTTGACCATTGGTCTGCAGCATAAGACACTACATTGATGTAAGGTGAAAAGAAGCTAACTGGCAACTGCAAACCCAGAGTTAACGCTAAAGTTTCCTGGATAATTCTGCTTCATAGTACAGGCCTCTGAGAAAACAAGGGGAAACCAGAGGAGCAATAATAGACTTTTTGTCAGAGGGGTGATGAGTCTATGAATAGACTGAGGACAAAGTGAGAATGACCAAGAGTAGGGAAATATATTATCTTTAACTATAAGTAGTTAAAGAATAATGATTTTACAGCTATTTCTTTTTCAATTAATATAAATATCATAGACCACGGTCAGTCTATAAACCCAATATGGTACATTAGCATATTGGGTTCACTATTTCATGCGCAGTGTGCAGAAAATTTCTGGGAGCTTGTCATGAACTGGCAACATTTTACATTTGCTTGTGACATTTACCTAGCTAGAAAGGGCACACATGCACTAGTACATGACAGTTAGTAGGAGTGCATGCTATATAAGCTGTGAGGCGCATGCCTGGGTGGACATGTAAAATTCTAGTCATTTTAATAAAAACTGTTGTCTTTCCAAAAATAAACCTAGATTTGACCATCTTTTTACTCCTATTCAGAAAAAATAGGCCCATGTGTGTGAGAGAGATTTGGTGGTAGGTTGGTAATAGAGCTCCAGCTCACAAGGCAAATTCATTTCACTAGATCACCCTCCCTCTATCCACCTTCCCTCCCTTTCTGCTTATCTGTCTCTGTTATTGTCTGCCCTCTGCTGCTTTCTACCTCTCCCTTCTAACTATTTTTGTCATTACTTCCAACTCTCTAATATTTCTTTACCCTCATTCTTACCTTGTCTCTTACCCCTTTCTAGTAAAGATATAAGGTCACCTGAATGATACTAAAGGTGATGACAGTGTATGTAGTTTTATTGCAGCCTGTGTAAAGATCAGCAAAGGATTTCATCTTATTGATAGGGGCACACTACAGGCAGATACCACATTTATATTTCTGGTCTTGAGGACAGCGGTTATCTTAGGATGAACCAGGGATTTATATTAGAAAAGCAGAACACACACATTCATGGCCACACACAACCACAGCTAGTGATTCCAAAGTCTTCTTTGAATTGCATAAGCTGCACATGTGATTCTGGTCGTCGCCTATTAGCAGATCAAAGTCTTTCAGCTGCAGGAGCACGTTAGCAGATTTGGAGTATGAACCCAACCCAGACTGGCAGGCAGACATAGTGACAGTCAGAACACCAAAATTAAATGGGTGAGTGTTTGGGAAAGGGGCAGGTCACACACTGCTCTATCTGCGTTGCCATGGCACCCACAGGCAGAAGAGCAAAGCCCCTCATGTCATGCTCTGCGATGAAGGCATTCATCACTACACTGACATCTGTCAAGGCACTGATTTACCACCACCCAAATTCACACATCTGTAGATGCTGTTATTTCAGGATGAAATAAAAATACAACCAACAACAAACCCTAAGAAATGTGACTATTTCTATTCCCAGTTTAAACAACAGAAATTTTGGAGTGTCAAGGATTCAAATCAGACCCCCTTTTTTTCTTGCTAAAGAATCTAAAGACTGAGATAGAGCTTTCCGAAAGGCTGTGCATAATTCATTCAGCACTATCTTCTTGCTACAAGGCAAGGGCTTGGCCAAGACTAACTTTGAGCAAAGTGACTGAGCAGATCCTTCTGAATAAAAACAGCTCTCTGTTTCACATGTTGAGCATACAGTGATTGGGGAAAACCTCTGACAGCATGAAATACAACCTACATGACAGCACTGGAATGAATTCATCCCCCAGTTGATTGATTTGTTTGTTTGCCTCCTTGCTCATTTAAATTTGAGTATGTCAGTGTTGCTCCTATATGCATTTTATAGTGAGAGCAATGGTGTCATCACGACCAGTCAGTCTTAAAACTTTGTGCTGTATTTTTCTCCTACCTAAAGTGAAGATTCAGCTGCATCTGTGCTGTGATAAACAGTGATGCTATGTTTCTCCAACTCCAGAAACTCACCTCAATAATTCAGTCCGACTGAGTGTTTGAAAAGTAATGACACCACAGGTCAAGTGAAACTGATGCTAACAAAATCTGGTCTTGTCCACTCTCATCTAAAGTCAAGATGATGAATAATGTGAAGGTTGAGGTGTAGAAAATACTTGCTTTGAGCCCACTGAAAGAATTTATTTCATTGATTTTTGGAATGATAACACCAGTGTTTGGGCTCAGTCTCTAGCCAAAAGGTCCTTGCGAATGAATTAAAAACCTCAGAAAGCTGTCCACGTAGTCTTTGAATGTTACATTTTCAAATAAGTGAATACTGTTTTTGTAAAAACCCATAGATGTTAAGGGGATGATAACTGTACTTTAGAAATAACTAATATAACATTTGTAAATTGGGCTCAGTCATGTGTATATCAGTATGATAATAGCATAATAATTTTTATAAAGGTTAATTGTTGAGATCTGTTTATGTGGAAAACAACTCAAAGCTCCATGGCCACAGATACAGTGTCGTCTGAAGTCACCCCACATTTCTTAATATTTTGTACATAAATGACCTTTTTTTGTTTGTCTGTTTAGTCATTTAACACTGACCAATGAGTCACTCAAACATAAAAAGCGTCATGCCACCCCGCCACAGGCTCCTAGAGTCATTCTGTTGGAGTTGTGACTCTAGTTTCCTCCCGTAGCGCTGCTTCGCCTCTTTCACCGCTCTCCGCACGTTATATGACGCGGCTTTGTACAGGTCCATGTCCCCCGTTGTGAGTCCCGTGTTGTAGGCAGCGGTGCGGGATCTCAGAGCATCGCGGATGGTTTTATCCACCCACGGCTTCTGGTTGGGAAACGTTGTGATAGTCTTTGTCTCCACGGTATCATCCGCTAGTTTCCCGATGAATTCCACAACCTCATAAAGTGTCATGGCACTGAGTTATGTCATGTCCCTACCATTAAACACTCAATGATGCCTCTCTCTCGTTCCCGCAAATGTGCCTACACCTCGTTCAAAGATAAATTTGCCTTTCCGCTTTTATGTACACTCACTCTTTCCCTATCGTTCTACCTAAAAATGTATGGTGGGGTCCCTCTCTCCATCCTCAGACTGTGATAAAGAGGATGACAGTGGCAGGGTTCATACGCCTTTTTCAGGGTCAAATTCAAGCACTTTTTAAACACTTTCAAGGTCCCTTTTCAAGCTTCTCAAGCTTTTCCAGCACCCCCCCCCCCCCCGGCCAAAAAAAAGAATACATGTTTCAATTCGTATCACCTCAGTAGGACCATGTGAAAAGACACCTTTGCTCCCCTTTTGTTAAGACATAGAAAAACGCACCACACAAAACACTGCAAAAGGAAACTTGCCTTTTATACATAGTTTATAAACTCAAAATGCACATTTCACTTAAAAATTAAGATGTGAAAATGTGAACAAATCAACTTGTTAGAGATATTCTTCTCCTGTTGAAAAAAAAAACCCAAAAAGAAATAAATAAGTCTTCTCATCAGATATTGATGCTTCTTTCCTGGGAAACAAAAAATAGGAGACAGATGTTTGTTTGTTGTTTGTTTGTTTTTTAAGTTAATTCCCAATAAAACTGTTTTATTGCTAACTACATTGCTGTCTGTATTATTGCTGAAGTCCTAAATGATCACCTTTAAAGTGTTTGTGCTAATAACATCATGTCAGACAGGCATAGAGAACAGCACTGACTGTTTAAGTAGTTTAATGTGCAGGTGCTGACGATAAACACATTTTGAATGAAAGCCGGGGAACTTTGGTAGCACAGAAACAAGTGGCTATTCTTTGTGACCATATGGCTCGGTCCCTCATATTACCATTATTTCACCCAAAGGCACCAAGTTAATACTTAAAAAAGCTGCAGCAATACACATAAATATAAACAGTACTTGGTGACAACTTTGCTTATAGCCTTTAACCCTCTGGGGTCCAGGGTGTAATTGGACGTTTTTGACTACTTTTGATTTGGCCTCTATATTTCACCTTTAAAAACTGTTTATCTTGCCAATCTGTTATTTACTCATTTTGACAAACTGTATCAGCACATTTTATCTAAATTCAGACAAAATTTAAAATACGAGTAGAAAGTGATATTTTTGACTGTAAATACCACAAGCATGTTTAAGGAATCATTTTCATAACTTGAAATACAAATAGAAATTGTACATTTTTTAAAAATATGCACAAGTTTTGCAAACAACAAAGTTATATGGTACTATTTACCTAAAAATGCAGCCAAGGCTCAGACGTTTTTTATATAACCATTTAAAACTATTTACAGAACAATCAGGTGCTCTGCCTCAAATAAGAAGGCACACAAATTATTTAAGCAACTCCAAAAAATAGTTTGTGTCCACTATAACACAGATGAGAACAGCACAGGGATAAACCTGCAGGTCTGACAGCAGGTGTGTCACTCAGCGTTTACACTGCAATCTGCCTTTGGTGGCTTTTTTGCAGCAACTGTAACATTCACTAGTAGAACTGACATACAAAACAAAACAACAACTACACACTAACTACACAAGACAACACACTAACTTGAGACTCCAAACACGGTAAACGTCACAAATCTCTCACGTATCAAAACTCTCTCTCTCTCTCTCTCTCTCCCTCTCTTTCACAAGCAAAGCGTTTGCTAGCGCTCTCCTTAGAAAACACAGTTTTTACCGTTTCTTCCCGGAGTAAACACCACTGTCTTATTCAGAAAAAAAACAAAACAAAAGAAACATCGGTTTTACGTGGCCTATCAACACAATTTTAAAAGTGTTATATAGTTTGAAGTCCGCACGTTCGACCCAAGTTGAAATGGAGACTCTGGGTCCATCGACCCCAGAGGGTTAATCAGAAAGCCTTAAGTTAGCTAGTTATGTATCAGGCTAGTGTTTAAAGCTTTCACTTGAGTAAATTAGCTAACATTACTTAGCAGTGATATGAGTTAAGTTCACAGCATATTCCATAATAGCGCTGCCATACTGCATCACTCTCAGTGCATTTCAATCATTTCTCCAGCGAATTTGATAGCAAAATAATAATCATAATTTTAAAAAATAGCAGTGTAACGTACGGGTACTGGAAAATTATTTACTAGGACTCACCTATCATGCGACTGGAGCGCAAACTCTGCCATTGCCGTTTTCCATCAACACTCATTAAAACAGCAACCTACAGGTATGTTAGCGCACTCATCCCCGACTGTCCGAGGGAGGGGTGGGGTCACACGTTGAAACAGACAGAGGCGCAAGGTGCTTTTACATTTTGCGACTCATTTTATTTCTCTATCTGATAAAAAAAAAAAACTATTCAATCAGATAGTTATTTATTGTGAATGAAATACAGTTACATTTTCAAGCACTTTTAAGCATCACGTCTGAAATTCAAGCACTTTTCAAACCTTGAAAAGACAACATTAAAATTCAAGCATTTTCAAGGTATTTCTTTTTTTTTTTGCCTGTCCCGTTTGGATCTTTAGCCATCAGAATTGTTGTCTGAAGGCCAAGAAAGATGCCAAGTGGATTTACTTTACCAAGTGGATCATCAAGGCCTTGCCATATTGGTCCATTTGATTGACCTTTATTATAATTATGTATTTATTTTATTTTCGTTTTTTAAAGACGGGACAGACATGACTGGGGGATGGGACAGGGAGAAAGAATGAAAGAAAGAGAGGGAGAGAAAGAAAAATAGAGGGGAGAAGAGATGGTGAGAAAGGGGGGGGGAGAAAAAAAAGAAAAACAAACAAAACACCTGGATCACCTGTATGGAGATAAAAAAAAAAAAAAAAAAAACAGTAGAGAAAAAAAACCCAAGGATTTTCAAGGATTTCAAGCACCCATACGAACCCTGCAGTGGGGAGATTTAAAAAGAAACACCCATCACAAGTGAGGTCTGACAAACACATTTGGTTGCCCAGTGTGACAGTGTGATGTGATTGGTTACATTTTCCCTGGATTATTTGTAATTAAAGGAGCACTGCTTCTTATTGTGAATGGCAGCATCCTGATAAGACCCTGCCATCCCACAGATCACACCAGGCAATCAACTGTCATTCATGGCTGGCATGCCCTGCCTTGTTATCTGAAATGACTTCTTTATTTGATTCAGATTGATTGAGGTTTTTTTCCGCAGAAGCAAAAACTGTTGCATCACTGTTACTTCTAACATGCATATTTGGAGAGCTATGGTAAAGAAAACCCAAAATACATTATTCTGCCTATACTGAGTCTTGTACTGGCTTTTTTTTTTTTCCCAGAGGAGGAACAGAGAATTACTCATTCACGGTTTGAAAAGCTACTGTCAGACGCATCTCTCTTCTCTTGGGAATCCCAGGTGAACAGACGTTTTACCTTGGGTAGATTAAAAAGCCAGAGCTGCTGTGATTAACAGCTCATTATCTGTTAGATTCATTTTCAGCTGCTGAATATTTCAAAATGCTAGCGTGAGAGGACCTATAGCAGAATTCAAATTCATCCTCATTATCGCCCTCCTTGGACAATGTGTGAAAACTGTCCAGAAGATGGTGAGAATAGAATGTCTACACATCAAGCTCAGCAGTTTCTGCCAAAGAATTGAACTAATTAAATGCAAAAATGCTCTACAAGGAAATGTAAAAGCTGCATTTACTTTGCCAGCAACATTTATCTGAACCTTGTCTGCATTTTAACTGCAGGTACTCCAAAGCTTTGCTTTCCTGGGCAAAAGGATCTGATGCCCACAACATTACTTCTCCAGAAGTAATAGCTTCTCAAGTCAGAATAACAGGATGTGCAACAGTATATAGCTGTATACACACAGTCACAAAGGTTAACATTTGCTTACATTCAAGTTTTATTATGCAAACATTTGTGTCATTGCGTTCTGCCAATAACTTGGGGATAGAATTTGTTTATTTCAACTTCTCATTTCTTGAATACTTTCACAAACACCTGCTGGAGCATGTCAACTGCCCTTGGATCCATTTGCAAGTAGTGGAAGTTTCAGTTTATATGGTCAAAATATTACAAAGTATTACAAGGTCATTACAAATTGTCAAGGACATCGCAATTTGGCCAAATTTAATCCTGGTAGGATTGATTTGTTGTGTCTTTTTTCAACAGTTTCAACCTACAGGACTGTCTATTTACCATAAATTTGCATCTCATTTTGTTATTTTACCTCCTAGGACCTGGCGTCCATATTTGGGGACATCACAATACTAAATTGTTTTCTTTCAAATGGCTGGCTTTCAAATGAGCCATATTGCTCAAAGGGGCAAAACTGTTGTTTCTCATTTTGTTTTTGTACTCAGGAAAAATGCCGCTGTGTTCAGACACCAAATAAAGAGTTTTGCACATCATTACTCAATTGTGACTTTATAGCCAAATAGCAAAGAGAAATTAAAAATGCATACCATGAAGGAGTTCAGGTCTTAGGAGGTTAAGATTAAGTGTTCAGAATGGAAACCATAACTGGGACAATGATCAACTAAGTGTGAATAAAATAAGTTCAGGGTTAGGCCTTGAAAGGTTTTTCAACATTGGCTTCAAGTAATCTAATTTTATTCAAAAGAACTTGAAAAGAAATCCCCACTGCTTCCAACTGGGCAGCTTGTGGCTCAGGTGGTAAAACAGGTTGTCTACCATTTGGAAGGTCAGTGGATCAATCCCTAGCTCTTTCAGTCCAAGTTTTAAAGCATCCTTGGGCAAGATACTGAAACCTGAGACCCCAGATCCTCTCTGTGTGCATGTTAGATAATATGTGCCTAAGTTCTATGTGATTGAGTGGTGAGACATGTAGTAAAGAGTGCTCAAATTGTGTGTGATAATACTACATTCATATAAGAGTGAAGTGTGGCATTTTTTCCCCCCATCCATTCTCTTCCACTTATCCAATTCAGGGTCACAGCAGGGTGGAGCCTAGGTTGAGGTGGTTGAGGTGCCAGTCTGTTGCAGAGCTAACACATAGAGACAGACAACCAGTCACACTCACATTCACACATTCATGGGGAATTTAGAATGATCAGTTAACCTAACCCCCCTAATTACAAGTCTTACCTGGAGTACCTCTAGAGAACCCACACAAACACAGGGAGAACAAACATGGTGGAATTGAACTCAGGACCTTCTTGTGCGAGAGCAGTGCTAACCACTGCATCACTGTGCTGCATGTTTGTTTCTTTGTTTGTTTAATGAAAGTCCAGACTGTCCATAACTGAGAAAGAATACACAACTGAACAAGGGACTGGGATACCTGGAACAGTGTGCCCCTTTGAAGTAGGACCTCACAAAGACTCAAGATCTTCAAAACCCATTTGAAAAGTAATTTTTATTTCCTGGTGTAAAGACGGACCCAACACACTGTCACAATTATGAGTTTTTATTAGCACTTTCTCAAGTGGGATCTCTCTGTTCGCAGCCGGTCTTGGCACACACACTCTTCAGATGTCTCATTAACCAGATCGTCACTACCTGTGGCCTCACCTACCTCACTGGCACCACCCCCTTGAGCTCACTGCACCACCCTTCCCCTGCAACTGAGCCAGAGACCACACCTCTGCCACACCTGGCATTTAAACCTGACTGAATCTTGAGACCTTTTTTTTTTTTTTTTTAAATTTGTCTGTTTTTTCCATTATGTTGTTTTATTGCTTCTTTTTTAAATTATTTTTAGTTTGACAGTACTTTGGTCAATGCTTGCATATAGATGGTAAATAGACTTGTCGTGACCTTAAAGACCAAAATTCCAACCACAAAATCAACAGCTCTAAATAAACTGTTTCAGCCCCTCTCCCATCATGGCTGACCTCCCTCACTTCTTTAAGCCAACTTTCCTCTGATCGGCTAGTGAGTCGAACTTTTGTGCTCAGAATTACTGAGACCTCAGAGTGGATAAAATTGTTGAAAATATTCAGATCAATCAGAAGACTGAGCTTTTAGCTCACTGAGCTTTCTTGCCCATAGTCCATATTCATTATTTAAAACGATTCAGTGCTTAACAAATTTATAAAACCATCATCCAATGTACGGTATATGCCCTAAACCAGGGGTAGGGAACTCCAGGCCTCGAGAGCCGGTGTCCTGCAGGTTTTAGATGTGTCCTTGATCCAACACAGCTGATTTAAATGGCTAAATTACCTCCTCAACATGTCTTGAAGTTCTCCAGAGGCCTGGTAATGAACTAATCATTTGATTCAGGTGTGTTGACCCAGGGTGAGATCTAAAAGCTGCAGGACACTGGCCCTCGAGGCCTGGAGTTCCCTACCCCTGCCCTAAACTATCAATATTAGTAGTTATCAAAGTCATTTTTTATGTTTCTTTAATGGTTAGTCCACCACTATGCACAGGCTCTTTTCTCAAATTATATTTTTAAGGCTAAAATATAATTATTGTTGTCATCTTCTTCCAGTTCATGTTGAATGTTGTTGAGGTTATGCCACCATGCAGTTCAACCAAGATCAACCAAACAAAACTTGCTTTGCACATATGCCATGGTTATGTTAAAATATGAAAGTTGTTTTTTTTTTTACTGTTTACTGTTAAGACATTGTTCATTTTTTCAGTTACAAATTAAATTAAAAAAAACAGCCTCATCCTAACTGAAAGTAGCACAAACATTTTCACAAGCATGTTTTCAATATCTTTTTTCCAGAAGCATAAAACATGGACATCAGCAGAACACAAAAATGATAACAACAAAGAACATTTGTCTCCATAGACTAGAGATGACCTTAAGGAAATAATTTGTGTCAACACTTTTGAGGAGATGGACTTTATCTTATCAGATTGCTCCTGCTGAGGACAATAAAAAGAAAAGATGAAGAGGAAAGAAGGAAACAGATAAAATCGCTGCTATTATTGATGGCATAGTCCTCTCTTGTTTTGTCAGCATTTTGTGGTAGGCAGCCTGCGGGATTTAGACTGTTTGCTAAAAAAGCAAAAAAGGCGCACCCTGATTATGACCACAAAACAAAGGTGTGGGGTGAAAGTCAAAGTTTGTCCTTTTAGTAGCAATTACATAACTGTACTAAAGTCAAAAACGCTGTAGTTTAAGCTCATCATACACCACAGTCAGGGAAATAAAATAATGGTTACTATTATTTTTATTAACCGTAGGAGCAGAAAAGCTTAACTGATTGCAATACTGATCTAGTACTCTACCCACCCAAAGTGGAACCGGCACTCTATGTTCGCAAAACCATAACATAACCTCCAAATTACATGCTTTAATAGATGCTAAAGTTGGGTTTAGATTTTTATGGTAAATAGATGCCACAAAATTAGTAAATGTAGTGTCAGTAATTAGCATACTGGAGATTTGTTAATTAGGAGTCTGAACTAACTGCTTTTAGAACTGTGGATTCAGAAGTGTATATACAATTGAACTAATTAATGTTGTCAAAGAGCTTTGATTAAAAAAGAGGGCTTGAGTGGTATCGTTCATTCTCATGAATTTTACCCAAACAAGATGGATAATTTGGTGAACGTACTTTTTGTAGTACAACTTCGATGCAAATTAACACAGTTCAAAGTGTTTTAAAGTTGTCTTACAAGTTAATAATGAGATAGACCAAAATTTAATGAAACTAAACTAAATGCAATTATAAGGTGCTGTATGATAACATCAGAGATGGTAACACTGTTTAAAAGGGAAAAAACTAGAATAATAGAATAATAGTCAGTCACTAAAATACTGGAATCATGCTGGAAGCAAAGACTTAGGGCCAGATTTATTAATGCGCTGCACCAGTGCAAACTGAGTTGGCATAAAAAAAAGTACTGATTGGTATTTCCAAAGAGAGTGCAGTGACAAGATTGAGTGTTGGAGGTTTTTCTGACTGACCCTGTTGCATATGTATTTATGGGAGTTCCTTTCTCACGGCACAAAATATAGGGAGGTAAATCGGGCTAATAATTGCAACATGCACTTTACTGCTAATTTAACCCTGAATAACAGCAAGTTATTTTTTCATTTGATATTGAAATGAACTGACTGTACCTATATTTAGAAAACAGTGCAACTTTTGTGAACCACCCATTAAACTATTGACCACATCTATGAGGGTCCAATGAGGGGCTATTTGGAGATTGCACTCACACATTACTTGAAGTAAATGAAGCAAATAAAAAAGTAAGTCGTGTGTTTATTACTTGACAGAAATCATGCATTAAATCAAATCAAATCAAATCAAATCACTTTTATTGTCACATCACATGTGCAGGTACATTGGTACAGCACATGTGAGTGAAACTCTTGTGTGCGAGCTTCACAAGCAACAGAGTTGTGCAAAATACAATAATGTAAACAAGCAAAATACAAGAATGGCTACAGCTGAAACTAATAAATATATGTACAATATATAATAGTATATGCATTTCTGGATGTGTATACTAAATATTTTTCTACGTGTGTGTGTGTGTGTGTGTGTGTGTGTGTGTGTGTGTGTGTGTATACACATATTTTACAAATTAAATAGAGTAAACAATAAATAAAATATATAAAATAAAATATATAAAAATATACAGAGTTGAGACGTGCAAAACAGTGGCGTTACTGTACAGTATGGAGTGCATAATGTTAAAGTTCCAGTAGTGAAGCTGAGGTGTCTATGAAGTGTTCAGCAGTCTGATGGCCTGATGGAAAAAGCTGTCTCTCAGTCTGCTGGTACGGGACCGGATGCTGCAGAACCTCCTTCCTGATGGAAGCAGTCTGAACAGTTTATGGCTGGGGTGACTGGAGTCCTTGATGATCCTCCCCGCTTTCCTCAGGCACCGCTTCCTGTAGATGTCTTGGAGGGAGGGAAGCTCACCTCCAATTATCCGTTCAGAGCACCGCACTACTCGCTGGAGAGCTTTGCAGTTGTAGGCGGTGCTGTTGCCATACCAGGTGGTGATGCATCCAGTGAGGATGCTCTCAATGGCACAGTGATAGAAGGTCCTGAGGATGCGAGGGCTCATGCCGAATCTTTTCAGTCTCCTGAGAAAGAAGAGGCGCCGCTGCGCCTTCTTCACTGTTTTGTTTGTGTGTACTGACCACGTAAGATCCTCAGCCAGATGTACACCAAGGAACCGGAAGCTGCTCACTCTCTCCACAGCAGCGCCGTTGATGGTGATGGGGGTGCGTACTTCTCTGCACCTCCGGAAGTCCACTATCAACTCCTTTGTCTTTGCGACGTTGAGGGTGAGATGGTTGTCTTGACACCAGTGGGTCAGAGCGCTGACCTCCTCCCTGTAAGCTGTCTCATCACTGTTGGTGATAAGACCCACCACTGTAGTGTCGTCCGCAAACTTCACAATGATGTTGGAGTTGTTAGTGGCCGTGCAGTCGTAGGTGTAGAGTGAGTACAGGAGAGGGCTCAGTACACACCCCTGTGGAGCACCAGTGTTCAGTGTGACGGGGGATGAGGTGATGCTGCCCAGTCTGACCACTTGGTGTCTGTCAGACAGGAAGCTAAGGATCCAGCTGCAGAGGGAGCTGCTCAGTCCTAGATCCTGCAGTTTCCTGTCTAGCTTCGAGGGAACGATGGTATTGAATGCTGAGCTGTAATCTACAAACAGCATTCTCACATACGTGTCTCTCTTCTCCAGGTGTGACAGGGCAGTATGTAGTGTCAGGGCTATGGCATCATCAGTGGACCTGTTGTGGCGCTATGCGAACTGTAGAGGGTCCAGTGAGTCGGGTAGTGCAGAGCAGATGAAGTCCCTGACCAGTTTCTCGAAGCATTTGCTTACGATGGGGGTCAGGGCTACAGGTCGCCAGTCGTTCAATGAGGAGATGGTGGAGGATTTGGGTACAGGGACGATGGTGGCCATTTTGAAGCAGGCTGGGACTACAGACAGAGAGAGGGAAAGGTTGAAGATGTGCGTGAACACTCCAGCCAGCTGAGCCGCGCATGACTTGAGGACGCGGCCGGGAATCCCGTCCGGACCAGTAGCTTTGCGTGCGTTCACCTTCCTGAAGCACCTCCGCACATCCTCCTCAGACACAGTGTGCGCACTGACGTCATCCGCGGTGCGCACACTGTCCGGTCTCATGGTGTTCGCTGTGTCGAATCTAGCGTAGAATACGTTTAGATCCTCACACAGAGAGGCCGTGGTCTGCGGTGTGCTGGTTTTCCCTCTAAAGTCTGCGATCGTGTTTAGTCCCTGCCACATACTCCAAGGGTTGTCAAACTGTTGCTCCACCCTGTCCCTGTACTCACGTTTGGCTGCTTTGATAGTCTTCCGGAGTTGGTAATGTGCGTGTTTGTAGTCCGATGTGTTCGCGGAGGCAAAGGCGGTGCTCCGTGCCACCAGTGCCGCGCGAACATCTCCGTTAATCCGGGGTTTTTGATTTGGGAAGGATTTAACTGTTCTGGATGGGACGACATCTTCCACGCATTTCCTGATAAATCCGCAGACTGAGTCTGTGTATTCATCAATGTCCCTAGCAGCCACGTGAAACATTTCCCAGTCCGCGTGATCAAAACAGTCCCGCAGCGCAGACTCTGATTGGTCCGTCCAACAGTGCACCGTCCTCCGGGTTGGAGCTTCCTGTTTCAGCTTCTGCCTGTAGGCGGGCAGGAGCAGGATGGAGCGGTGATCTGATTGGCCGAATGGGGCGCGGGGGAGGGCTTTGTACGCATCCCGGAAAGAGGTGTAGCAGTGGTCGAGTAGCCGATCTCCACGGGTGTTAAAATGGATGTGTTGGTGGAGTTTGGGTGAGACTTTCTTCAGGTTTCCCTTATTAAAGTCTCCGGCTGTGATAAACGCTGCCTCTGGGTGTGCGGTTTCCTCGCTGCTGATCGCGCTGTACAGTTCCCTGAGTGCTCGGTCAGTGTCGGCTTGTGGGGGAATGTAAACAGCCGTAATAATCACTGCTGTAAATTCCCTCGGTAGCCAGAATGGCCGGCACTTAATCATCAGGTACTCCAGGTCCGGTGAGCAGAAGGATTTGACCGGGTGCACGTTCGCATAATCACACCAGCTGTTGTTGATCATGAAACACACACCACCGCCTCTGCTTTTCCCAGTAAGATCCTGTGACCTGTCCGCGCGATGCACGGAGAACCCCGGTAGTTGTATTGCGGAGTCCGGTACCTTGTCCGATAGCCAGGTTTCTGTGAGGCAGATCACGCAGCAGTCCCGCATCTCTCGCTGGAATGAGATCCGTGCCCGAAGCTCGCACAGCTTGTTCTCCAGAGACTGCACATTAGCCAGTAATAAAGTCAAAGTCAAAAGTCAAAGTCAACTTTATTGTCAATTCTGCCACATGTACAGGACATACAGAGAATAGAAACTTCGTTACTCTCAATCCCTAGATAAAATAGAAAATGAACATTTAAATATAAGAGTGATTAAAAATGCAAGTAAAATATTTTAAAGTAAAAAAAATTAAATAATATAATACAATTTTACATATAACAAGAAAGCTATACAATATACAATATAAGGGTAAATGACATTGAGAACTGGGTAACGGTGGTCTGTTAGTGCGCCGTCTCAGTCGAACCAGAACGCCAGATCTTCTCCCTCTGCGTCGGCGTTTGCGGCCTCCAGGGCCAGAGAACAAAGGCGTCTCAGGTGAGATGAATGGGGGGTCTGCAAACGGAGCGTCCGTGTTGCAAAACTTGAACTCCGGAAAGTTATAAGAAAGACCGTCTTTTATGTCCAGTAAGGTTTGTCGGTCGTACACAAGGAGACATGTGCTACTCGCGAAAAAATGAAGGAAAAGTAAAATTAAACACAGAAAAAAGCTGTTGCTTGGGGGAGCTCGCGACAAGGCTGCCATACTCGGCGCCATCTAAAGCCAGGAGTACGATAAGCCATGATAAGCCATTAGATCTGCTTATCATATGCAATATAGCTCTATTAGGACATGTCTAAAAGAATATTCACCACTAATCAATAGCACAGTGATGCGAATAAATCACAGAAGTGTCCTTCAGACAGGCTTTACTTTCAGAGATGAAGTAATCAACACTTCTAAAAGAAAATCCCAGCCTTTATACTGCTTCTCTAACCTTTCATTGAACTAAATTGGAGACTTCAACTATTTGATAACAATTCATACTGATTACACTGAATACACTCAATGATTCGCTCTGATTCAACGCTATGAGTTGCAGTGGTGCATATTCACTTTTATTTTGCCTGAATAGAATCACTTACTTTTTGTTTTTTGTACTTTTCCGAGAAATCTGAAGAAGAAGAAAAAGAAGATGAAAAGTAGACATGAACGAGAATAAAATCAAGTTTTACTTTATATTCTTGGATACACAGCATGAGTTATAGCAGTCTGTTTGCAAATAATTGTAGCAACAAATTTAGGGTCTGTGTGACCCTTTATCTCTGTACGGGTTTGTTTTTATGAAAGGTTTTAGTGTTGTTTTTTAATTGTTCAATCAAAGCATTTTAGACAGAAAAGAATACAAATAAGAATGCCTAGCCTGAAAGGAAGTAACCCTTGACTCACTAGGGACTGATCAAAAATCCTTTCAACTCCTGCTGATGTATTGTAGTAATCTTGTTGTACAGATCAATAGAAAAAAAAAAACATCCACATTGCCAAGGGTTACATTGGGATTTGTTATTTGGGGGAGCTTGCCCTAATTCATGGAGCATGGCAGTTGCTGCAGGGCAGCAGCAAGGGTGTTGCAGAAAACAAAAAAGACTTTTTATGTGAATACTTGATAAGCTAGAGTGTATTTTGTATGCTTACACAAACAACAATTTTACTTTGAAACAACTCATTGTTTTTCTGTAAATTCCACACTTTACTGATCATAAATTTCAAAATGAAAATTATAGTGTAATTTCAAAGACAATGGTCTGCTAGTTTAAAATAATCTGAATATCAGCCTGCATCATGCAGGTTAGAGCATAAATGAAGTTCTGGACAAAGAGTTAAGAAGGCAGTTTCTGGTGTTTATCCTCTCTGTCTATTGTTCCAGCTCAGGGAAATCTCTGTTCGAGATGAACAATTACACTTGCATACACAGGAGGCTTTATGTTTACATTCTGTGGCTAAAGCTTTGCTCTCTGTTCAACTGCAGCTAGATGTGTGATTGAGACTTGAAGCATAACAAGCAGAGGCGATAATTATACATACAGGGAAAAGTTGGGTTTCAAACTCAGCACCCTCAAGAGCAACATACAGAACGTCTGCAATAGTGATTAACAAAATCAGAGCAAAGTATGCATCTACAGTTATGACCTCGTGAAATTCTTCATAAAGACCAGGTCACTTTATAAGCTGCTTTGCAAAGTTTGTTGCATTACCACTCATGTGTTTAGCTGCTAATGAGGGGAGAGTCCATATGGAGGTCTACAGATGCTGTGTGAAGTTATGTGTCAACTGTAGGGGTATGAGAGGCATCTATACGGTTGCAGATAAGTATCTAATTTGATAGTCTTTTTTAGTAACTGAGTATTAGGTTTTTTGACAACCCTACTCATTACATATGCCGCCAACTGTACTGAAACAACAACGACATCAGAAATGAACCACAGCCACATAGACGGAATTTTGAATGTTGGCATCGAAAGGTACCAAATGTGTCAGATCTGGTGACATCACTACAGGGGTGTTGTTTTGTTTTTTAACTGAAAACAAAAAAAAATTGAAACATGCTCATTTTTAATGCAATGACAGTAACTGTGTTCTAAACATTTGATCACAGGCAACAAAAAACGTTATTTTAATCTTAAAAAAAGCACCAGGTGGAACGTTTCGCAATTAATCAGGTTAATTGAGAACGTGAATAGCCTGAGACCACCACGCGCCACTGCCACTGATTCACTGTGGACAAGTGGCTGGCTGACTGACTGCCAGTCATAGACAACTTCTGCCAACAATGTTGATGGCTGACCACAGATGCTCAACAACTGCTGTCTGTCAGCATCGAGTGCCAAGGCCCTCACAGCCACTCTGGTATCTATCTTTTGGCTTGTTTGTGCTTGTTAGTCATGTGCATCAGAAAATCCAAATGAGACTCGTTATAATGTGTTAACAATATGTACCAGATTTATGCTGTCAAATTACAGTTGTCTATAATCTGTCTGATTTAAATTTAAATTCATCATCTGTAATTGTTTTGTTTAAAGAATATATATAATATAGAATTAATAGATATATATATATATATATATATATATATATATATATATATATATATATATATATATATATATATATATATATATATACATGCTGATGGTGATTAACCAATTTTAGTTAAAAGATGTTCAAAGCTCCATATTGAATTGGGGAACTCCTGAGTCAGGTGATTTTCTTTGCATTCATCCCATTCGCACTGTTGCCCATTGATCCATTGTTGACATAAAAATCATTAGAGTAGTTTCTCTATTGTTCTTGACTTTTCTCTGACTTAGTTCCACTTCTAAAGAAACCCTTGTTATCATCAATACTCTATCCAAGCCCAGATTTGCTGATTGACAAGAAATCTCAAGGTCTGGGAGCTAACACCAGAGGAAAACAGAGTGCTTCATATCAAAGATAGAGACATGCTAAACAGAACCAAAACTTCTTCCAGTATAGCTTTGAGGGAAGAAAATAATACTGACAAAATAACTTCATCCAAATAGGCCAAAGCAGACAACTCATATTTATGCCCATAGTATATTGTTCTAATAATAACTCTGATCTTTTTGCAATTCGTGCCAGTAATGAGAGCAGGAGTTTATTACAGATGCAGAAAGTAAAGCGAGAAGGTTCCTGAGGTACTGACATTGTGCTGTCTGGGGCAATGTACAGAGACAGTGCTGCTGTGTGGAAATCAATATGAATCATTACCATTGCTGTAATGAGAGCTTGAAATGATGCAGCTATTTGGCATTTTATTAGCCACAAACCGTGGGGTTTTCTGAGAAAAAAACCCCACCTATGATATTATATGATTACCTAAAATTAAAGTGTAATTTAATTACCCCAAATTTATACATTATGTGTGTGTGTGTGTGTGTGTGTGTGTGTGTGTGTGTGTGTGAGAGAGAGAGAGAGAGAGAGCAAGTGCAACATTATTATTCTTTTGCTTTTACAAGCCAAACTCATCTAATCCTAATTAAGGTTTCAGAGAACCAATGTCTTAAAGCACACTCGGTTCCACGCAACAGGCCTTACAATTTCCAGTTCTGTGCACAGAGCATGTTGTGCTTATCCAAGCAGAAAAGGAAAATGGCATCAGTCTGGCTTTGGTGGCAAAATGCAGAGGTTGGTTTGATGGCAGTTCAGGTCTACCAGGTGAATTCTTCACAACTTCTCTAATGAAACCTCTCAAGATAACCTTAGAAATCTGTGGTTCACTGGTTAAGATGACCGTTTAAGTGTCCCTGTTTGAAAAGTCAGAAAGAGATGAAAGGGAACAGATATTAAAGAATAGTATTTCTCATTAGCAGACACAAAAGAGGCATTAAAAACAGTGAGACGACAGCTAGTAATGGCCTATAGGGCCAGCCATTTCCTTCAAATGGACCTTGAAGGACGTCTTTATACTTTAAAAGTTCATTGCTGAAAAGGCCACAGGGATTGCCATTTCCTATTTTAGCCACCAACAAGAGCCTACAGATAAGCAGTGGGGATCTGATTTGGTCAGGTCGGATCTTGCGGCAGAATTCAATCAAATCTCAGTAGTAAACATCTTGGTACAACTCTACAGTGGGATATTAGCATTTGTATTGTACAGCTCTGTTGTTGACCAAAGCGCTCTGGCTTATCTGTCAACGCAGGCTTGTCAGGTCTGCACCACACAGAGAGACGCTGCTGGTGCTCCCCATTCAAGGCTGCAGCGCTGGGAGCACACACTGGCCTGGTTTGGAGCTCCAGTCTAACAGCAAAAAAGAAGAACAGCATCCAGTCACAGCACACACACAAATACACAGATTCTCCTCCAGATGCTGCCAGAAATATACTTCCCTTCAGGCTTGTTAGCTTCAGCACTAAACAAACATTTCTACACCCTTCAGCTAAGAGGCCATCCAGCTCCACTGCAAGGCTGTTCATCGATCTTTAGTGCAGTGGATATTTTAATGGTGTAAAGTTTTAATGTATTACGTGCACCTTTTTGAAACTCATTTTGTTGGATGATGAGCAAATACTAACATAAATTTGTTTTCTTCTAATTACATTTTCTTGTAGTTATAGGATAATTATTATTAATTTTTTGTATTTTATAAACGTTCTAAATTTTTATTACATCTTAATAATGGAAATCCACATGACTGAAGCCACTTGCATTCAAGTTTTTCCTTTGTAAAGACTGATCAAGCAAAGACTGTTTTTGTCATTCCTACTTATAAGTGGATAACTGCCTGCAAGAAGTGTCCTGCTAAGAGCCATTTGAGGTTTTGAGCTATGGTGGATTAATAAGGTTTCATTTAGAAGAATTGGACTGGGCATTGTATTTTTGCCAGGGGTTTAGAACAAGCAGGAAGCGCTGCTATAGGAGGACATAACACCGATATGTAAAGTGTCTCCAGCTATACTTGGTATAATAACTGTTAATTGAATAGCACGACTTCCAGACAGCAGCACGGTGGCACGGTGGTTAGCACTGTTGCCGCACAGCAAGAAGGTCCTGAGTTCAATTCCAACATCAGTCTTTCTGTGTGGAGTTTGCATGTTCTCCCCGTGTTTGCGTGGGTTCCCTCCGGGTACTCCGGCTTCCTCCCACAGTCCAAAGACATGCAGCTTGTGGGGATAGGTTAATTGGATAATCTAAATTGTCACTAGGTGCGAATGTGAGTGCGAATGGTTGTCTGTCCCTCTGTGTTGGCCCTGCGACAGACTGGCGACCTGTCCAGGGTGTACCCTGCCTCTCGCCCTATGAAAGCTGGGATAGGCTCCAGCGCCCCCCGTGACCCTGAAAAGGATAAGCGTGACTTCCAGACAATGTGGATGACCCTCAGAATTGATCATTTGAAGTTAGATTATTATCATAGTTGTCTTGAAGGAGTTCTGACTGCTGTCACTTCTTCCTGTTTGGAGAGTTTGGTTCATTAGCCAGTCTGACAGAAGAGTTATATCAGCAGCAATAAAGGGCTGCAAGTTACATTTAATTACACTCTGAAATTTCAAGGGTTCTGAGGCATGATTGGTTTATCTCGTCAGTTTATGCACAGACAAATAGGAGGCAAAGCACTTTGTGACTGTGTGGTTAATGCTGTCTCTAAGGAATCACACCAGAACAGCTATAAACAGCTAATTTTCAATTCCTTTAATACGTGCCTTGGTAGTGATTATGAAGATTATTGTTTCATTCAGAAGTAAAAGTGCTTTCATAAAGGTGCTTTTTGGGATTAGCTTGAATGACAGGTATGTCTCATGAAAGTTTTAAAATAGCCACTTATGGCACAATGATCCAGCTTTGCAGCTAAATTGCCCTAGTGCCAAACACACCAATTAATGTTTTAAGGAGATACATTAATGCACACGTTATCATGGTCCTGGCAGGCCAGAGGTTCTTCCTTCTTTTCCTCTCTCCTTTCTCTCTCAGTTGTTAGTCAGACTCTTTCCAAAGGCATGCCTGCAGGCAGAGTTTCCTGTTTTCCCAGGCTTCAGCCGTCTGACCTGTTCCACATTCTGCTCATCACCTTGCTTTATTGAAGAACTCATTTGTGCCCTCACTCTCCACCAGATTCCTGGTGCCTCTATGGTGGGCTTGGGCAATCAATTTTCTCAAGGGACCACATAAAAAATAACATTCTCAAATGCTAAGCTGTTCTTTGATGGCGAGTTTGTCAAAGAGTCTGGTGGCTAAAATGGGACAAACTGCATTATGTGTATTTACATTTGAATTCTAATTTCCTATTGGCCTCAATTTCCTAATATTTCTTTTTTGACTGGTCAGTAACACCAAAAAAACAGATATGGACCAGGTCTCCTCAATGGTTTAAATTGGTGTCGCTATTACTGTAAAAGATCCCTCAAACATCTGCAAGCCTGTAGAAATCTTAATTGCTTCTTCTCATCCAACCTCTCAAATTGGTCACCTCCTCCTGCAAAGGAAGGGTGTTTTGTTAGGCCAATATGAGCAGGTGCTCTACCTGCTTGTAGAGCAACAGCGGTTCACTCACCAGCATTTAGATCAAATTTCCAGTATAATCCAAACCATCGATTCAAAACTGCCCCAATCTTGTTCTACCAGAGCTTCGGTTCTTGTCCCAGCCAGCCAAGGCAGAACACCTGGTTGCACTTTTTCCAACCTTCACCAACACAACCTCAGTCCTTTCATAGCCATTTGGACACGGTTTAAAGTTTTTTGCTGCAATGCTCTTGTGTGCTTAGTCTCTCATCTGATTCCTTTCCATATGACTTCAAAAATCTCTTATCTACTGGTAATAATAGAGGGTGTTCCCGATGTTTAACCCCACTGATTCCATCACCTGTAGAGTAAAGTAATGTAAAGTTTGTTGAGAAATTTGAGGTTTTTGACTATCTTCTAAGCGAGATTTTTCTTCAGCAAGGGTTATTACCTTGAGGCTAAAATCCCTATAGATTTTTTATTCCTTTCAGCAGAAAGGGTTAGGGTTAGGGTTGACTTAGGTTTGACTACTGCATCCCAGATGCATGAAGGAGTGTTTCCGCAGGTCCTTCCTCCCTGCAGCTGTCAGACTGTACAATTGGAACTGCTCCCAACAAACACAGATGTTTACATCTGCGCTGTAACTGCAATAAGTTAGTTAACCGATTCGCACTACAACCTGGTTTGCCTCTTATCTGTAGTTATTTTTTATTTATTTTAATAACTGTATAGTACTCTCTGTATAGAGTAACCATTGTCCTCAATGTAAATATGTAAGAAAAGTCCGGTAATTAAGCTACAATTCCCGGGGCCCTGTCGTGGTTCCATTGCAATATGTTTTCCAGTGTCGGTGCCCCCCCTCAAGGGGCCGCCAGCAGGTACTCGAGAGCCCTGGAGGTACAGAACGGACATCACGACGTAGGCCAACCAACCCCACGAGGTCGAGCGGCAAAGTGGGCACAGACCACTCCCTTGAAAGGAGGGAACTAACCAGAAAATGAGCAGTTTCTCCAGACTTCACCGGATTATTAGCTGAGTGGTAAACAGGCTGGTTCAGGTTTTGCACTTGTTAACGATGTCACGTGTGTAATTCTGTTTTTTTTCTCCCTCCTCCAGTAACCCAGCCAACCCTGGATTGCTTCCAGAATCTCACCTTCTCATGAATGCCATTTTCTCTGCTGCTGCTCCGGTTCAAATTCACTCACTGGATCGCCACCACCACTCCCCCAGCCTGCCCACCCTTTCTTCGGTAACTCATGGATTCAAGGTCTCTCCTCTGACACCCTCCCCATTTCTTACTCACCTGGATTCCAAATAAGGCGTCTCACAATAACACTCTGGATAACATTACCCAACTCTCTCCTTGGATTCTCTGCTCCTCCTGATCTGTCCTTTCCTTCCCTAGATCTGTCTGCCTCTGCTCCACATGCCTGTTTCTTTATGCTCACATGTTTAAGAAATTGCTGCTTGCCTCAGTTATATGTTTAATTGAATAAAGTACTTCTAAGCATATCCCACATCTCACTGTCTTGTCTGGGTCCTGCACTTTAGTCCAACTAAGCAGTGAATAAACACAACATTGACCTTGAATAACAAGACCTTTTATTCCCTTTTCGTGCTATGGCGGAAAGTTTTGTATCTTCTTAATCTGGCATATATCTGTATTGTTTCAAATGGGTGTTAGTTTAAATGGAACAAGTGGAGATTTAGTTGTTTTTAAAATTCCCACCAGGCTGTTAGAGAAGTGTTGATGCTTTTAAAGCAGTTATGATTATTAATGCTGAAGCTTATGAAAAGCAGATTAGAGATTTTTACTTTATCACAGAATGCTTGTTCTAGGTCCAGCCATGGGCTGTCTAGGGAGCTTGATTTGATCAATTTTGAAACAAATAGCAATCTATCGGATAAGAAATCATTAAAAAAAAAAAAGAAGGTAGTTTTAGACCACCATTGTGTTTTGACTTTTGGACCGTTTTCAAACTTATTTGTGATGACTTGTTTTTTCCATAAACATTTCAAGATGTTTAAGTAAAGTGACTAAAAAGGCCTTTTCACATAGGACATGACACGCACAGCACTGTGCTTTGAAAACCATTCATTTGTATTGCTTGCACCAAGCAATAATGGTTTCAAGCAGCGACCCACATAGCAGACAGGTCTGGCCCGGATCTGGTGTAAAGCTGGCACTGCTGGCTGACTTCTGGCATAGTAAGTGGTATGTCATGAAGATATGGGCCAGGTCTGGCATAGATGGCACTGTTTATGTGATAGCATGTCACATCTGGCCCGATTGTGGTTTGGTTTATGTGGCCCAGGCTCATAGAAAACAGGCCTGGCCCGGATCCAGCATCAAGCTGGCACTTCTAACTGACTGGTGTCATGGCAGAGTGTATGTCAACCAGATGTGGGCCAGGTCTGGCAATGGTGGCACTATTTATGTTCCTATTTTCCTATTTTAGTTAGAAGACCCAAATGCCATGTTGCAATACTATACTGCTATGGTAGCCAACGTTTCAAATACAGGTTTGACATTTTTGTGAGTGTACACTTTATCCAAAACCTAGTGATGTCATGGTCCTGGGCCATGTGGGCCCAGTATTCTTAGTTTTCATGTATTTTTGTATTTTGTTCTTTATTTAGGCCATGCTTCCTGGGTTGATCTGTTACGTTGTTCCTTATGTGTTTTCCCTTCGTGACTCTTACCCCCTGTGTGCCCCTCTGTGTATTTATGAGCCCTCGTCTCTCTTTGTGCTTTATTCTATGTTTTCCCCAGCCCGTTATGTCTGCGTTCTCCCCGTGCTCTCTCTCCTCCTGTTTGAACCTCTGTGTACTTCCTGCTTTACTTTGCCCATCTCCCATCAGTGTTACGTTCACTCCTGCCGTGTCTTGTTATGATTATCAGTGTCACCTGTGTTCCCCGTGTGCATCCACTTCCCCTGATCATCCCTCATGTGTATTTAGTCTCTGTGTTTCGTACAGTCTGTGTCGCGTCGTCTGTGTTCTCACCTCCATGTTTTCACGGTCAGTCCTTGCAGTGATCATCATAGTCTGAGTTTTCTTAGTTTGTCGCAGTATTAGTTTTCCCAGTTTAGTTATAGTCTAGTCACGCCATCCCTGCTTTGTTTGTGCACTTTGTCTTCAGCCATAATAAAGGCTCGCTTTCTGTTAAGTCCACTCCCGTCTACTCACTTGTGTATGCACCTGGGTCCATCACACACACCACCGCACGGCCTGTCTCTGCAGACCGTGACAAGTGAGGATTTACTCATGTTTACCACTGGGTGGCTGTAGCTCAGGAGGTAGCGCAGGTCACCTACTGATTGGAAGGGTAGTGGTCAAGAGTGTCGATGTGTATGAAATGAAATGTATGAAAGTGTGTGAATGTTGTATAGAGTACTTTGAGTAATCCAAGAGAGTAGAAAAGCGCTATATAAGAATCAGTCCATTTACTGTTCGAACAGAGTTTCGTCATGTTACTTTTGCACTATCATGTCCCGGCACATGTTGTTATTACATGGCTTGATTAAGGTACACATTAGGCTGACATCTGGGGCCAGAGCTGAAACTGTTCTGGGGCAGCACAGGGCCAGCAGTGTGTCTGCAACTGGCCCATGGCTGCACACAACTTACACATGGCCCACATACCGCAAAGAATGACAGCCCTTTGGTGGCCCAGATCAGGTTTGCCAGCACAAGGCCAGTTGCAGACACACTGGTGGTCCTGTGCTGGCTGATGTGTGGATTACCTCTGGGAAACCTGATCTGGGCCACCAAAGGGCTGTCATTCTTTGCGGTATGTGGCCATGTGTAAGTGAAGTGTATTCTTCTGTTAGTTAATATGGCTACACCTCTTTGTTTGGAGTTGTGACAGGCCAAGTATGTGTGAGGGAACTGTGGAGAAGTGAGTGTGTGTGCAGACGTTTTGGACATGAAAAGTGACAAGTGAAATAAAACGTGCAGCCACCAAATAATCATTCTAGAGTGACCTTAAAATAAAATGAAATAATTGTTTGTGTAGATACAGATCACCTGACTCTGTACAGCCAAGGCATGATGTTTTCGTCACGATAAAGCTGCCAGTTGACGTACAGCTTATATACTGCAATGACAGCTCGGGAGCCAGAATGAACTTTTGCATGACATTGCATCGCTACAGGATTTCTTTCGGAAACTTATTGTTCACACCAAAGTCCCGACCACAGATCCTTTTGTTTGAAGTGTTCAAATTTGGCCACTATCATTCTTGATCTGCATTTGCCTCCCAGACGGTGAGCCTACATCCCCCAGAGTTTTAAGTGGGTTTGGATGAATTCTTTCATCACTGTTTCTGGATCTTCTGATTTAAGTTTAATTAAAAACATGTCTCTTGAAAGAATGCTATTGTGTTTAATATTATTCACTGAATGAAATATCTGAGAATAATCTTCACTCAAGTTATTGTTTTAATGTCTTTCCACTTGAGGGCAATTTCATAAAGTATGCAAAAGGCCATTATTCAGCTTGAAAGTACTTAAAATGTCAGAAGAACCTGTGTAATGACAGTACAAATCAGGTTCAGCATAACCTTGAGTGATAAAACAAGCCATTTAGAAGGTCCAGCTGAAAAGGTAATACTCTCACACATCCTAGCAGTTGGGGATTCTGATTAAAAGCAACATCCACAGATCCACAGATGATCTGCAGGTTATGATGGTGATGTGAGTAAAAGTCTATCTCTGAACTTTTTTTTTTCCATTTAAGGCTGAACGTAAAAGATGTAAGAAAGAAATAACCTGAAGGCTGAGTGGAAGTAGTAACCAGCCTTTCAGACAACAGACTGCATTGTGATGCAAACTGCACGGGTACGTTTAGCACAAACATTTGCTGCAATTATCTCAAAATTAGTTTAATGTATATTATAAAAACCCTAAGCGCAAACCACTTATTAATAATCTGTTTTATTAAATCAATGTAGTCAAGTCAGGTCAAAAATCTACATGCAATTAAAAAACAAACAAACAACAACAACAAAATCCTACAATAGCACACTAATATATTCTTAGACCTCCCACTGGGCTTTGTTGCACATTGGAGAATCTAAAGATAAAATGATTACAAATTACAGTAATCAGCATTTTTAAATAAATGAATTTAACTGAAAGTCAGATAGTGAGCAATAACTTGAAAAATAAATGATCACAGCAAAAACTTCAGGGCTTCCAGACTTCAGCTGAAGGTGTATGGTAGCAGCTACCTGTCATGTATGAGTCATGGCAGGTAATTCCACCGGGCCTTTGTTTGTTTGACAGCAGCACACTGCTGACTGCACCTCCAACTGCTCCTCTGATAATGGTGTTTATGTACTTTGGCTCCACAAGGCAAGGCAAAATGGCCACACTAACAAGAAAGGCAGTGGACAGAGGCAGGCAGAAATGGCACTGATTCATCTCCTCAAAAGCATTCAACGCATTGTAGTTGGCGAACACTGATTTTTTTTCTGTTAAACACTTGTATACATTTTCTTTTCTTAGTTTGCACTTGTAGTAGCAGAAATTTCTGAACATTTCTGCAACCAACTGAAGTGGCACCAAAGAGGAGGGGCAATCATTTTGCTCCCAGTAGACTCTTAAAATTCAGCACTCCATACATTGTTAAAACTACTGCTCACATGGCAGTAAACAGCAGACCATTCTGTGACTGTTACGCAGAGGATTTCCTGCATGTGTCTGACTTCATAATCAAGACTGCTGAGCAGGAATGCCCCTAAAATTTCTTTGTATTAGGAGAAAGACTCCCCTACACACAATATGTGTGCAGGTGACCTCACCTTCAGTCATACAGAAGTCACTGAGCCACTGTCGAAATATGTAACAGTGTCGTACAACCTGAAATTAATGTCACTGATGTTTTAATATTAATTGTACACTGGGCTCAAAGACACTGCTTAAGTGCTTAAAATGCTGAGGGCACACAGACCTGCCTGTAACAGGTTATTAATGAAACTCAGAAGAATGTGATCAGGGTTTCATAATATATTAGCAAAAACTGGCATTTAAATTATTTGACCCTTAATCATAGATGTTGGACATGTGATTTTACTGTTACCCTTGCTAATTTTTATTTTTTCAGCAGCACAAAGTTGTCTCACTAATTAGGTAATTAAATAACTAATTTACTAATTAAGTAGTTAGTTGGCTCTGTTAGGGAATCTTTGCAAGAAACTGACTATTGATTAGTTCTCCCTGTTTACATACAGACATCAGTTTTATTAAACTAATAACAATGTTTCAGTTTTTGTAATTATAAGTTATCTAAAAGAAACACAGCCATGGTACATTCTTATGTGTAAGCATGAATACATCTCAGGCCAGTAACTAAAGTCTTGCATACAATAGATTATTGGTTTCCAAATCATGTCCCATGGCATGCTGGTTTGTTGGTTTGCCTTGAGGCAAGTCCAAGTATGATGTGGGATTTTGTGGAAACCATATGTAATTATCTCCAATGAATAAATAAATAATAAATAAATAAATAATGACAGAAACTACCTGTCTTATACTTTAGTTGAATTGGACTGAAGTGAACTATTAACAGACCTTAGCCCACGTGTGTCATCTGGTGGGAGAAAGCGGCTAATAACATAGTGCCAAGCACACTAAAAGGGAACTTGAAAATCAAAGATTTCCGGTAAGAGAAACCTGACCAGGTATACCCCTCCACTTTATAGACTATGGTGGTTCTGTTTATTAGGACAAATTAGGCCTCTGTTCAGTTGAGTGAACTTTTACCGGAAGTTAAATGGGATAACTAAAATATGTTTTAATGATTAATTGACAAATTTATCCAAAGGCAAATGCCATTTTAGGTCAGTGGAAATGTACCTTTTAGATGATTTGAGGGTGGTATTAGACAGATAACCAGAGTAAATACACAATGCAATAGAAGACGCTATCCAACATTAGCTATCCAACCAACTTTAACATCATTCAAAAGTGTATTTTGTTCATGGATACTTTTCTTTATTGTTTGATGGATTCAGGGTTTGACACTATGGCAGCCATTTTGAAAACAGCCATACTGTTTTCAGTATGACCTGATGGACATTGTCACTATTAAGACTGTTTTCTCTTCCCATCTAATTTTGCAAAAGGATGCCTTGTGCATGTTTCTGTGACATCAGTGGCATCTGTCAGAATTTGACACCCTGGAATGAAAAGCAGTGGGAGTGTGGTATATAAGCACAGTTCTCCACGTCCAGTCACACTGTTAGCTTTTTTGCTTATGAACAAATATTATAATGACTCGTATTTATTTTCTACGTACCAGATCTCCATCCAATAGATTGAACATTTGGCATCTGATGAAATGGGAGATTGGTATCGTGGATATGCTGCTGACAAATTTGCTGACAAATTTGCTGCAACTGCGTCAATCACAATTTGAGAAATTTTCTGAATTTAAAGCTTCAATAAAGTAGGATAAGGAAACACTAGAGTTTTTGGTGACTTTTCTACAAGTTGTTGCAAAGGCCACAGCACAATTAACATGCATTAAAAATTCACAATTTCACCTCCCCACAGAATTAATATGACATTTGGCGGTGCCACAAATTCTGATATATTAAAGACAATTATCTCGAGGTCAAGCAGTACAAGGTCTGTGCTCAATGAGGACATGACTGTCTGAAAGTTCCAAATAAGTTTTCACGTAAGAGATAAATTAGAAGGATTATTGCCTGAGCCCTTGGGCACTATTTTAAAGACGGGCTTCTCTTCCATCTCCTCCATATGGATAAGGCTGAAATCCTTCAGCCTTTCAGTATTCTTTGTGACAGCGCCACTTTCATAACATGCACTTAGAATAAAAGGTGCTCTTAAGATTCATAAATGTGCACTCACAGTGGACAATCCATCATAATCATGGTTGCATACTGTACATAGCTCAGTGGGCACAGCAGTCTCTTTCTATCTCAGCTGCTGACATTCAAACAAAGCACTGGCTCCTCCACTCCTCTGCAGGATCCCAATGAAAAACAACAACAAATGAATCAGAGGCAACAGCAGCCCACTTTGCTCCCTTCACAGCATATAAAATGTCAACGCGCACAACAATCCCTTACAGTGATGGATGGGTTAGAGTCACTGCTCTGTTCGAAACACAAAGCACCAACTACACCTCAGACTACCTACACATTTCACACTTCTTTGTAAATGCCACACAGAGGATTCATGAACAGATGTAATTTTATTGTTTAAAAGATGACCTGATGCTAGAGGTGTAGCATTGCTGGCACGCCCAAATCAGCGTCCCGTCTGCGTGTGATCCACAGTTATTTTTCAGACAGAATTTCAAATGCACCTGCCTCTCCATTTCCATGTGTGATTTTTCTTTCTGGCATAACATAGTGTCAAACAAGGACACCCTAGTCATGACCTGGTGTCGTTGCTGTATGTCTGTGCTGAGAGCACTTGGCTCTTTTTACAGCTACCTGAAAACCAAGTTGATGATGTGTAATGTAGTGCACACAGACATTGGCAAGGTGACTCCCAAATCTGATATTAACCTTGATTGTACAACGCTAATGCACAATCAATCAATCTTTTTGATAGCAGATAAGGTCCTGTGGTGTCAGTTTTGTAGAATTAAAGTCTACTTTGACTAATCTGTGGGGCTTCTTCAGGAGGTTAGCGAGCTACAGTATATAGAACTCTTCCGCAAAGAGAAAATCTGGCATACATTTTACTTTCTTCTTCACTGCATATTATTAGGGAAATCAGGGTCAGTCTGCCCTATTTGCCTTATAAAGATAGAATGTTGCTCAGATAGGTAGAAGAAAAAAGCAGTAAAAGGACAGGGTAACATCAAAAATACTCAGAGCTTGTTTCCTGTCCTTGAGATTTTAATTTGAATTTAGAAACTATGTGAAAATCCTTGTCTCTGTGCTGCAGGGTGTAAACTGGGTACGGTTTGACCTGGAGGACCTTATTTCTCACCTTTTCTTTTAATAAAAGTAGAGGAGATATTTTCTTGATTTCCATTATTGATTTACCTTTTCAAGGCCAGTGCGGACAAATAGACCTGACAGGCGTATGTATGTATGTATGTATGTAAATAAACAACACCCAGCACGCCCCTGCGGGCGGTTTATCCTTCAAGCTCGGGTGCTCCACCAGAGGCCTGGGAGCTTGAGGGTCCTGCGCAGTATCTTAGCTGTTCCCAGGACTGCGCTCTTCTGGACAGAGATCTCCGATGTTGTTCCCGGGATCTGCTGGAGCCACTCGCCTAGCTTGGGAGTCACCGCACCTAGTGCTCCGATTACCACGGGGACCACCGTTACCTTCACCCTCCACATCCTCTCGAGCCCTTCTCTGAGCCCTTGGTATTTCTCCAGCGTCTCGTGTTCCTTCTTCCTGATATTGCTGTCATTCAGAACCGCTACATCGATCACTACGGCCGTCTTCTTCTGTTTGTTTACCACCACTATGTCCGGTTGGTTAGCCACCACCATTTTGTCCGTCTGTATCTGGAAGTCCCACAGGATCTTAGCTCGGTCATTCTCCACCACCCTTGGGGGCATCTCCCATTTTGACCTTGGGAATTCCAGGTTATACTCGGCACAGATGTTCCTGTACACTATGCCGGCCACTTGGTTATGGCGTTCCATGTATGCCTTGCCTGCTAGCATCTTGCACCCTGCTGTTATGTGCTGGCTTGTCTCTGGGGCATCTTCACACAGCCTGCACCTGGGGTCTTGCCTGGTGTGATAGACCCCAGCCTCTATGGATCTTGTGCTCAGAGCTTGTTCTTGTGCTGCCATGATTAGTGCCTCTGTGCTGTCTTTCAGTCCAGCTTTGTCCAGCCACTGGTAGGATTTCTGGATATCAGCCACCTCCTCTATCTGCCGGTGGTACATACCGTGCAGGGGCCTGTCCTTCCATGATGGTTCCTCGTCTCCCTCTTTCTTGGGTTTCTGCTGCCTGAGGTATTCACTGAGCACTCTGTCAGTTGGGGCCATCTTCCCAATGTATTCTTGGATGTTCGTTGTCTCATCCTGGACTGTGGTGCTGACACTCACCAGTCCCCGGCCCAGTTCCTTCCGCTTAGCGTACAGCCTCAGGGTGCTGGACTTGGGGTGAAACCCTCCATGCATGGTAAGGAGCTTTTTTGTCTTTATGTCAGTGGCTTCTATCTCCTCCTTTGGCCAGCCTATTACCCCAGCAGGGTCACGGGCAGGGCGTAGGTGTTGATGGCCCGGATCTTGTTCTTACCATTCAGCTGACTCCTCAGGACTTGCCTGACCCTCTGAAGGTAATTGGTGATTGCAGCCTTTCTAGCGGCCTCTTCATGGTTCCCATTCCCCTGTGGGATCCCCAGGTACTTGTAACTGTCCTCTATGTCTGCAATGTTGCCTTCTGGTAGTTCAATCCCCTCAGTTCTGACTACCTTTCCTCTCTTTGGAAATGTAAGGAAGAGGACTCCCTTACTATATTTATTTATATTATATTATCTGTATAGCGCTTTAGAGCACACCTTTCACTTTATTAAAAGCACCTTATCAAGTACTTTATTTAGCATTGCACTTTAAGCATGGATTTGCACACAAGAAGTTTAAATATTTATTGACTATTTATTGGGAATTTTAAAGTCAGTTGGTAGCCTTATTTCAGATCCTGCACAGCTGCTCCTCATCAAGGAATGTGGTGGTTGTCTGTCAGGAGAAAAGAATGGTGATTGAGATTTTGATTAAGGTTTACCAGTAAGGAAAACTAATGCAAATGTTTGTGTGAAATCTAGGGATAAAAGTGGTGCAAATAAGTGTTTGTAAGATAATGATTACTCACCCTTCTTGCCTCTGTCCTCTTCAAGGTGTTTGGGCAAATGTTTCCCTGGGGATCCAGACACCATTTAAAGGTTCCGGGAGAGGCCATTGGTAAAGAGTGTGGTGAATCTTGTTGTGCTTGGGTTTCTGGGTTTTTATAATATTGGGTTTGGTGTAACATTAAAGTGTGAAATATTTATTAATATGTAAATGTGAAAATGTATTTATGTATTTATTTATTCTAATTGATATATTGTATACTGTGGTGGAAGGTTGGGATTTAAGAATTTACCTGAGAGTGGAATAATGGTTAAATCTGTGACAGCTGAACATATTTAAGGCTGCCAGTTGACATTAGAGGGGGAGTTTGTACTGTGAAGAAGCTCGACGAGTTAATTGTTGTAAGGAGAGCTGTATAGCAAATAAATGCTTTGTTCCACTACACTTGCTTTGGTCCATCTCACTGTGTTTCCAGCCGCTAAGGGCCGCCGTGTTACAAGTGGATACTATACACACACACACACACACACACACACATATATATATATATATATATATATATATATATATACACACACACACACACATGTGATTGGTCTAATGAGGCACATAAATAAGTATTTTCTGGCATATTCATAGCTTTTTTTGTCTTTACTTTACAGCTGGCACTGTTGTGTGACAGAGGAGCACTCCAGGCAGCTAAGTAAATCTGCTTTAAGTGGTCACACTGCGACCTTACTAAGATGCTCATTACTCATTACTGTCTTGCCTCCCTTCCTTTTGTCTCTCTTTCAAATATGACAGTTTCTCTAGACAAAAAAATAAATTAATAAATATGTTTGTCATTACTTTCAAATTATGACAGATGAAAACATTTTTTTTGACTGTCACCCTATTCAGTAAGAAAGCATTATTATCAGCTTTGTGCAAATGACAGTCACAGAAAACAGTTTTTTGACTAACTGCCACTAAGGTTATAATTTCCCTGAGATTTTACACAAAAGCCATTTTCTTAAGGTTAGGAAATTAGATTACATTTTTTTAAGTCCATGAATTCTAATGGATTAAAGATGGTACCTTGGTAATATAGTCTCAGCTCGTTGTGTTTGGTGCTCTAATTTATGCCATGTTCTAAGCTGGAGTCTTGTTTGAGAGCAGCGAGAGTATTCTGGCCTGGCTGGCCAGAAAATGACTTGTCTTTACTGAACCCTAATCAAAAATTAATTAAAAAAGCAATCATAACTAAAGGGTATGCAGCTTCCAGAACAATATATCTTATATTTTAACACCACAGTATGTGTGTGTATGATTAAGAAGTATTTTGGGGGCAGTGTTTACCACATGAATGACTGTGGCTACTGTATAAAATCACCTCAAAAGTTTTTGGAGCCAAGTTAACAGGTAAACAAATATACCTGTCCACACACTGATAGTAGTAACAGGATGACTCTGCAAATGGGCCAGAGACGGTTGCGGCTAGCCATAGACAATGGCAAGACTGAAACTTTTACTACATTTTACTGTTGTGTGTTTTATCAACAGGAAATTAGGAGGCATGTAGTGGGGCAACAGGACATCGTCCATCATTCGGCAGGAAATTACACAAAAAAATAATACACCGAAAGCCCTTGTAAGTTTGTAAAACTCATTTGCACAAAGCAGGAACTGTCTGCAAGCATGTGACAGAAAAAAAATGGAGAATCTTGTATTGGGCACATACAGTTGCTGTAGTCTAGAATGAATTGTGACCTGAGGTTATTCTCTCACATTGATAGTCTGAGCAGTAATACTTAGCTTCACAAAATGCTGTTGGGTTTCTAAAGTTTCGAAAAGAAGAAAAAGCATACACAAACACAGACAAACAGCACTGCCTATTATGTTTGAGATGTAGTCGACCCGAAAGGCACACAAAGGTAAGAGTCGGTGACATCTCTACACTTCCAACAACTCCTCTGCAAATGTGTGATGAATTAAAATAAGGAAAGCCAGAGGTGGCCCTGACCTTTAGGAAATGTATGGGGACACTACTAAGGCATTTATCATTTTCTAATTAAGTTATGTGGCAAAAGCATATCTGTGTGCCCAAAATCTGTGGTAAAATGGGTCTCTATCAGTATGAAATTATTACAAAGCCATGTTTAATTAATGAAATATGACCCAGTGTCAGAGCTAATATATCAAAAAGAGTTACTATAGTCTCAGACTATTTTGTGGCAAAGGACAAAGAGGAATGAAAGGAGGAAAGAGTCAATTCTTTAATTCTGACATATGCTAATTTGACCCGATACATTTTATGTGTTTCAGATTTTATATTTTGAAAGCACTCCGTATCTTTTTTAATAAAAGAAATGTGGAAAATGGACCAAACAATGACTGAAAGTAATCCAGCAAGCTGAAAGAACTTTAAATTTCCAAATCAACTGGATTTTTTTTCTTGTATGCAGAGTTAGATAACTATGGAGCATGCTTTGATTAAGAATGTGGAGAATATAAATATTATTGATATGTAGCCTGGGAAATGGTTAGCCACACAGGACACAATTACTGGGGTTCTTAATGTGCAGTTTTATTGTCAATGACGACTGAATAAACCAAAAAAAATGTCCTTTGACCTTTACTTTTGTCAAACAGCAGCCATATGGACTTGTACTGAACATCTACAGCACGAGAGGTAACGTGGCAAAGTAGCAGAATAACCTATTAAACAAAGATGCGCCACTACAATACGAGGAATAAAAGAAATGAAATGAAATACAAAACACAAAAATACGGCAGTGGCCTCTGTCTGTGCAGAACAAAATACAAAGAACTAAATCACACAAGGCTCCTTTAAAAAAATGTGGAAGTGTTACATACATGTTTATAAACACTTACATTCCACAGCAATCTCAGCTCACTTGCAATACTGGAGCACACAGACGATCTCGCAGCTTATCCCTTGCATGGAGAAAATGGCTGCTCCACGCTGCACATACAGGTCCAACAATTTAACTCCTTCACAACATTCCCGTTCCACATCCACAACAAAAAGAAAAGTAAACAGGAAGTCCCAAGATGCATTTCTTGTTAATTTTTTTTTGGAAAACTGCAGTTAACCCTTAAGCACTGCCCCCCCCAGTGACCACAATATGCAACTACACAAACCTATAAAATTAACAGCTTCAAGTGCACACAACATGCAGATAACCAAAGAAATAGCACAAGCAATAACATTAAATTACCCAATAACATTCTTGTCTTACCATACATGGAAACAAAGAAACAACATTTTAAGAACCCTTTTTGAACCTTAAATGGATATTTGGTTAACTGAAATGGAAAATATTATTATTAATTTACCACTCGGCTACGGATATAAAGAATAAACTTGTTTGTGTCAATGTTGCACATTTCCCTTTATTCTCTAGGACTATGTGCCTGTTCACACTTGTCACAGGATGATGCGCTACAAATCAAAGTTGAGCTGGCCTCATCTTGTTGGGTGCTGCAGTGATGGATAAACAATCAACCATCCTATGTAGTAGCCTGCCACCCATTATCATTTTGTAAACATGGCTCAGTGCGAACAAATGACGGGGAAGAACACAGTAACTGGTTATAATCACCTTTATACGTGATATGAAATGATGATGGTATTTATTGGTATACTGTCACTGGAGATGTTGCGACTGGTTATGTGTGCTGTTAACATCTTTTTATTTCACCATCTGCCTATAAATAATGATAATATCACATATAACTCACAATGCCAATGAATCTGTGCTTTTAGTGCATACATCACTCATTGTTGTTTAGCAAACAACTTAATAACCTGTGTAACTTAGTCACAGTTAAACTACACTTTGTTACTGAATATTAGCTGTGTGTGAAACTATATTTTGTATTTATATGCAGATGATGACTAAAACAAAATATAGAGCCAGACGTTTTCTCAAACAGCTTTCAGCTATTAGGTTGTTTTGATTTGGCTGTGATTGCTATTTATATATATATATATATATATATATATATATATATATATATATATATATATATATATATAGGGATGGGATGGGTTCTGACATAAATGGTAGTAACCAGACCGTAAAGCAGCGCACATTTCGGTGCTTTATTTCGGTGCTTTTTTTTCCTGAGCTGTGATACACTTCTAGCCAATCATTTTACGTTTCCGAGGATAGTAGGCGGGGCCAGGTACGTACGTTCTTTTAGAGCAGAGCTACAGATTAAAATGTCCAAGGCGAAGCGGTCAAAAGTCTGGCTGTACTTCACAGCAAAATATGCAAACTCAGCAGCCTGCAACAAGTGCTTTAAGCTGATACTGTGATACTGTCAAAGGAGGTAACACCTCAAATCCGATGAAACACCTGGCGACGCATAGCGTTTTTTTTAAAAGCCCAGAAATGCGCTGTATTTGATAGCTTGCTGCGAGACCTCACACCGAGCGCATCTACTGCGGGTGGGTTGCCTGTTATGCAACATCCCCCAAAAACACGAAGAGGAGAGTCCTGGCCCCTAGCCCTGCCAGTGTAGCAGAAATGATGATGGATGATGATGGCAGCAGCAGCCGTTCTTCTCTGCGTGAGTAGCTAAATGTTGTTCGTGTGTAATTTACGTTGAGTAGGCTAACCACGTTATTACATTAATGCATGTAAGGTGAACTAGCAAACATCATCATAGCTACATGCGGCTGTCTTCCTGTTTGATGGCAGATACTCCCTTCACCCTGGACAAAAAGGCTAAAATGACCAAAGAAAAAGTGGAAAACAGTTAAACATGAGAGGTTTAGGACAAAGTTTGTGTTTTTTCCATTGTTTAAGCACTGCTTCCAGCCAAGAGTGATACCATATATGCCCCATAGCTGCAGAAAAGGCTAACATTGTTATCTTTTTACAAAAAACAGCTGAGCATGAGAGGTTTTTGGACCAATTTTGTGTTCTCCATTCTTTAAGCACCGGTTTGAGCACCGGCACCGTTTCAAAAGTACCGATTTGGCACCGGTATCGGATAAAACCTAAACGATACCCATCCCTATATATATATATATATATATATATATATATATATATATATATATTAGGGGTGCAACGATACACAAAATTCACGGTTCGGTTCGGTTCGATACTTTGGTGTCACGGTTCGATATTTTTTCGATACAAAAAAATGTTCATGCATTTTTAATTTGTCATTTATTAAAATTATAAATATATATTTTAACTCAAAAGTACAGTTTTTAAATTTAACCCTAACCCTTGTGCGCGTTTTTTATTTTGACAGCGAATGCGCACCTGCGGACCACTTATGTGCAGCCCTGGTTATTTAGCTCATCATATCGCAGCCACAGAAATTCTTTTGTCCATGAAACCATAAAGCTGCACTTTCTTTTTGCCTTATAGTCTGATTTGTCATAACTTCTCCGTTTTGTGGTAAGCTTTTCTTTGGCTGTCACTTCTTCACCCTGATCTGTCTTATTTGGCTCAGCAGAACTGAAATGCTTTTACACGCTCACTCACATAAGCTCAGCGATTCTCTGCGCGATCAACCTCTCACATGTGTAAGCTGCGGGAGATTTCACTTGTCATGTTTGCATAGTAAGCTAACGATTAATAAGACGATGTCAGAGGAATTGGTGCACAAATTATCATCACTCACAGATCAGTGCTGTCGCTCTCTATACACAGTTCGCACGATTGCAAAGTGAAAGCAAAAAAACAAGCGCAAATTCAAACGCGACTTCGATATGTCACATATTGACAGTGGCTCACCGATGCCAATGACATAATTACCCAGCTACATTTCTGAAAGAATGCAAAAGCATTGACATATATTTTTCCTACAATAGCCCGACGGGCAGGGAAGAGAAAGATTTTGGTAGCCCGACTGAAAAAAATCGCTAGCTCCAGGACGTCGGGCTAGCGATATTGCGAGCCCTGTATCTGATTGAGGAATCACTCATCTTTGGAAAAGAGAGTTTATTACAGAGAAATGGCTCTTTCCAAAATAAAAGCTATACTATCCGCTTCTTCTGGGCTATATTCTCAGCAGCATAAGGAGAATCATGTGCTAACAGCTGTCTAAATGACTCGGCTAAAGTTAGTAGCATGCTTGCTTTTTTTTGTCTGCTTCCACTTGTCTTTGCACTAGGATGATGTCGGCGTAAATGTGCAGTCATATTCGTTGTGTTCCCACTAGTGCTTTCAGGTTAATCTCGTTGAAATGACCTTAACGCCACAACACGGCAAATCTCCGTTAACGAGCTACCGCCGATCGCTAGACGGCCAACACGTTAACGAGCTAACTGCGCTAACACACTAGTTCACACCAATGTAATTGAGCATTGCATGGCACATCCAACATACTGTTTTACTTTAGTCCATGACTCGCTTACCTTCAGGGTCATACGTCACATGAAAACCAAAATAATTCCAAACGCCAGATCTGAATGAGGTTCAATTTGCCTGTTGCAAGTAGAGCTTAACTTCTGTCTCGCTAGCTTGCCCTGCGCTCTTCCTTCTGACTATGCTGTCTGTGTTGAGCGCTCAGTGGATCTGCGCTCGACAGTGCAGCCTAGGCGGAGTAGTCGAACACAGATTCACTGAGCGCTCAACACAGACAGCATCGTCAGAAGGAAAATTGATAAAATAAATTACAAATGTTGTATTGTTCGATACATATGCGTACCGAACCGAAAGCACTGTATCGAACGGTTCAATATCGATACGAATATCGTTGCACCCCTAATATATATATATATATCTATATATATATAGATATATATAGATATATATACATACATACATACATACATACACACACACACACACACACACACACACACACACACACACACACATCAAAAAGAGTCCATATAACAGGGTGAAAATTAATACAAGCTATGATATGGCTTTGTTCTATTTTCAAAAATCCAGGTGTGCGCTGTGGCAATCTAAAGAGCGTCTGCAATGCAGATAATCTGTACGGCATTTTAAGACCTAGAGACTCACAGCCACTGTTCAAGCTCCAGATTGGTTGTAATGCACAGTAGACTGCACAGATTGCTTTATGTTTGCTACAGTTTCTCACCAAATTCACACCACAATAACTGTTTGAGTATATATGAAATTATTTAGATGACATCTGATTGTTACTGCCAACAAGAAACTTCAGGTTGTGGAAAGGAAACTTATCTGGTGCCACACTAAAACCAGATTGAGACACAAAGAGTAAGAATCCAAAATTGAGGCATAGCAATTCTTACCAATTCTGTTGGTGTCACTGTGGAATGAATAGGGACTGTATGGTCTGTTGTTCCACCAATTTGATCTATTTGAACAACCTTAACCATTGGCTTTTATGTTCCCAAAATGTATTGTGATGGTTTTGGAGTCCTCCTGACTTGGTTACTATGAGATTAGATACAGACATTCACGGTGTCCTTTTAATAAATCCTGACCATGTTGTTTGGACCCTTTCTTTTCTACTATTAGTTGCCTTACTGTGAACTTTCCATTTATCTACATCTGTCAACATATCTATTGACTGGAAAGGCAGGTCAATTTCAACTCCATTACATTTGTTTGAACTTAATTTTGTTTAAACAAACAAATCATTTCATCAGTTAGAACTTTATTAAGTGTTGAGCAATACTTAGCAAATAGTAGCTTGCTAACAAGACAAACTACACTATAAACATTCAACTTGCTAATCATGAATACCTTAGCAATATTAGCATGCTAATGTAATGCTCAGGTCACAGATTGTCTGACATGTGAACTCAAAGTTTTGTAAATGTTTCATAACTAATTTGTAATTACTTTTTTTTTAACATTAAGAGATGTGATTTTACTGTGATGTTTAAGTTGTTTCATTGTTGTTTGTTTGTGCTAATGTGTAAGCCAGGACCAGATATATGCCTGACCATTTAAAAAGAACAAACTAAACTTACTATCTTACATTACATAATCCATGTCAACACACATCTGTGGGTTCAGAAAAAGAAATCAGTTCAAATAAGAGCCACGACTTCATAACGCTCATGATTACAGCAAACTCGTAATCAACCCCAATCAGATGAACAAGGGGCTTAAGGCTGAAATGGGTCTGTTGTGGCCACAATGAAACTTGTAATTATGCCAACATAGAATTCAAGGTCTTTGACCTGTTTCCTACACTAACACCCAGTACAAGTGGCTCTTAATGGAGAGTTACATATTTTTGATACAGCAGTCTGTGATCAGTTTCACATTAACTAGTTAACTATTGTTAAGTACTTAAGCAACAAAAAAAACAACACAGTGAATAAAACCACTTGATTTACAAGGGATATTTTTTACTTACATTTAAATGTATTTAGTACATGAAAATTCAAGCTGCAACTGCCCATACTATTTATTTAGCTTAGTGTGACAAATTTATTCCTTTAGTGCAGAGCTTCCCAAAGTGTGGGGCCCGCCCCCTAGGGGGGGGCGCAGAGCCATTGCAGGGGGGGCGCAGTATGAAAAGGAAAAAAACAAAAACAAACTTGGACACTGCTAGCATAATGGACAGATTTTTTGGGCGCCCACACAAGCGCAAAGCAGGATATGAAGCATCGTTGAAAATGTTTCCAAACCAACTTCATTCTAAGCCAAAGACTAGAAAATCTGGTGAAGCATGTCTTCCCTTTGACTTCACCTGCACAAGTGCCAAGGTAGGTCGCCCCTGCAGAATTGGTTTTCCCTTCGTCGGGAGCATGCGCTGGGCTCTTCAAATCACTGACAAACAGTATCCCACATTCTTAATTTTTAGTTCACAAACGTGAACATGATTCTTGTAAAACAAAGGGGGGCACAGCAAAAAAAGTTTGGGAACCACTGCATTAGTGTATCCACTAATCCACTTTGATAACATTTAGCACTTTAACACAAGACACTTACTTGTGAAGCACGTTGGCTGACTTTCTTGCTTTTAAATGTGCTATAGAAATAAAATTGACATTGACGCTGACGCTGACACAGAACAAAACATAATCAGACAGCATGCAAGATATGAAAACATGCTGAGCAATGGGGCTACTAGTGATGGCCAGATGACGCCTCATAAAGCCTTAAACGTTTTCATCCAATTCTTTCAAAATAAGGTTTATCTTTCTGTTGGTCAAAACCTTTGTCATTTCAACTATTTCTGATGGCCTCTTGGGTGTGCAGGACTAATCGTTGCCATGAATAGGAAAAAAAAACACCTTAATTTCATTTTGTGTAGTTCATTTACCCAGATTAGATTAGGGCAATTGTGTCAGGGGTTGCTGAGTGGATGTGGAGAAAAGGACTCAAACGCAGGATTCACGGTGAAGATGCAGGGTGTTTATTGTGAGCCAGTAGGCGCGGAAGCCTCTGGCTGGAGACAGGCAGGGCCAGCGGGTGCGGAAGCCTCTGGCTGAGGAGCAGGAGAGCTCACAGCTGGCTCTGGGTGCTGTGGCTGCAGGTCCGGGAACTGAACAGGATGGTGGACGGGCGACTGGGAGACAGGAGGCGACTGGAGTGACTGGACAGGGGCAGACTGGACAGGGGCAGACTGGACAGGGGCCTGGAGGACAGGAGACTGAACTAGAGTAGACTGGAGGACAGGAGGAGACTGAACTACAGATGGCCGGACGGGAGGCGACTGGACTGACTGGAGGGCAGGAGGAGACTGAACTACAGGGGACTGGACTGGAGCGGGCTGGACTACAGGCTGGACTGGAGCAGGGGTGTGAACTGATTGGACTGAGGAGGCTAATGGATAAACAGAGGTCGGTGAGGCTAATGGCTGAGCTGCGGTTGGTACGGCTAATGGCTGAGCTAAAGACTGAGCTAGTGAGGGGGATAAAGCTGCAGCTTGGGCTAGTAAGGCTGGTGCCTGAGCAGGGGACAGGTCAGCTAGCCTAACTAGAGACAGTGCTAGTGCGTGGAAAGCTGAGTGAGGAGATAGATGGGGTGGCGAACTAGCAGGTGGACAAGTTAGCACTTCCGTGCCTCCAGAGCGTGAGGGCACTGGCTGGAGAGCCTCAGCTGAGTCTCTAGGGGGGTCAGGCCGGAACCTGGCCGCCTCAGCCTGGGCGCTGGGACAGGCGCGGGAGGTGGCTGGACACCAGTCACCCCCACCCGAGAAACAGGAACGGGTGTGGAGGTAGACTGGGTCACCGCTGCTTTCGTCCTGGGAGCCGGCACCGGTGTGGGTGCTAGCTGGACCCTAGCCACCCGAGGGGGTGCTACAGGGATAGGCTGAGCAGATGGAGGGGAAGGCAGGCTCTGAGCTGCCCTGTTAGCAGCAAGAGGGTGAGTGACAGGCGAGGAAATGGTGATTGAGTGGGAGAAATCACTAGGTTCAGTAGGGTTAAGGTCTCTAGCAGTGGCCTGTGATGGTAGAAAAACAGTTTCTTCGGAGGTAGGATGGTGAGTATTAGTGGGGTAGTCCAGGATGTAGTCACAGTAAACAGTCTTTGGCTTAGGTGGGTGGTGAACAGTTTCTGGATTAGGTGAAAGGAAAAAGTCCATGTTGCTCGCCGACTGATCCTGCTGCTCCAAACAGGAAGAGCGACGGCGGCGTGAGCCTTGCTTCTCCCTAGCGGAAACAGCTGAGCCGCCAAGCGAGAAAGCCTCCCCTGAGCCGAGGTGGGAGGCAGCGTCGCTGCGGCCTGGCGAAGTAAAATGGTAAATGGCCTGCATTTGTATAGCGCTTTTCTAGTCCATAGGACCCCAAAGCGCTTTACACTACATTCAGTCATCCACCCATTCACACACACATTCACACACTGGCGATAGCAAGCTACATTGTAGCCACAGCTGCCCTGGGGCGCACTGACAGAGGCGAGGCTGCCGGACACAGGCGCCACCGGGCCCTCTGACCACCACCAGTAGAAGTAGAAGGGCCGGAAAGTAAAACGGCTGGCGGGCGAGCGAGGAGCGGAGCGGCGGGAGGGCGAGCAGCCGAAGCTCGGCCTGTGACGCCCACTCTCCACGGCGAATGCTCCAATGCAGGTGAGGCAGCGGGTGGAGGACCGCGGCGTCTCCGAGGCCCGCCCAGAGCCAGGCGGGTCCCCTCAAAGACGCGCTCTCTTTCGGCGAAGAGCCGCTGTTTCCTCCTGAGCTCCTCCGCCCAGTGGGAGAGCGCTGCCTCCTGCCGCTCGAACAGGTCCGAGTCCACTGACTCCCAAGCGTGTCTTCGTAACGCGGGTCGCGTCATTCTGTCAGGGGTTGCTGAGTGGATGTGGAGAAAAGGACTCAAACGCACGACTCACGGTGAAGATGCAGGGTGTTTATTGTGAGGGACGAATGACGAAAACAGGAGATGGCTGGCTGACTGAATAACTAACTGAATGAACGGCTGACTGATCTGAACATGGGGCATAGACAGCAGTGACAACATTAATGACGCGATGTCTGTGAAGGTTCTCACCCTGATTGGGACCCACACCCAGTTTCACACCTTGGCTCAGACGATTAGAGGATCATCAGGGGGTCCTTTTGTCCCTCTGTGGGGGGTTACTCCCACTAGGTTTATATCTGGGACTCTCCACCATTTGACCTTAGAACTGAAGAAGCTTCTCGGATGAGAGGTGAAACGTCTTCAAGCAACTTAAAGAAGTCCAGACGCTTTTCTTTGCAAGCTCCTTTGACCATTAATGACGCGACGCTGACCAGGAGAGACCTGAGGACTTAAATACACTGGCTGAACAATGACTGATAGGTGACAGGTGAGTGAGCAGCTGAACACAATTGAACTAACGATGCATGGAATAAGAACTAGAACATAATGCACACAGAGTAACGTAACACAAAACAGGAAGTGGAATGTACAGAGGATAAACAGTGAACATGAACTGAAAATACTGGGTCAACGACCTAGAAACCCTGACAAATCGTAATAGAAGTTTATCAGTATCAAAAAACTTGTCAGTATGATTTCAGGCAATGTTTAAATAAAGCACATAGGACATCTTATCTTAAGACTGTTGCAGTGTTTTCAAAAGATAGGACAGTGATTGTGCTAATTAATACTGGAGTGATGACTTTTTTCTCAAGAAATTATGATCTTTCCACTGTGCTTGGATATATGGAGGGCCATGAGTGCCAAAATGAATTAAATAAATATATCAGTTAACAAGTAATTAAATTTTTTATTAATTAATTAAAATAAGGAATAATTAATTCAATATATAAATGATTAATTCAAATGCAATGAAATTGTTTGTTATATTTTCATTCATTTTATTTTACTTTTTAAATTTAATTTAATTTTAAAATGTTTTAATTTAATTTATTGCATGTACTAAATGATCTATTTTTTGTTATGTTATATGAGCTATGACGGGTTTTTACCATCAAGTAACTATTGAGCTGTTTGGTGTTTTGATGACCACAGACAGTGCCTTTAGACAAGAAATGGGCTTATGTAACATTTCATCAGTCTGTTACATTGAGAACCTTCGTCACACAGTTCATCTTTCTTACGGCTTCAATCAGACATTCGCACAACATTAATGAAATGAGGTATCGTTCCTGAGTGAAATTATTTAATATATAGAGAGAATCTGGGAGACAGACAAGTGCTCTACTCTGAAATTAGGCCTAAAACCTTCCTTTTTTTCACTCACCTCTTTTTTTTACTCTCTTTGTTTATAAAGCACTTTGCATTCAATCATTAGTTATTATTATTAAACTCTGCTTCTCTTTCACTGCCTTTTTTCCTATCTCCCTCCCCTTATGCCTATCATGACAGATGGCTGCCCCCCTCTGAGCCTGTTTTTGACTTTTTCCTTCCCACTGTCGCCAGCTGTAGGGTCTTGATGTCCATTGATGTGACTGTTGTTACAATTTGGTGCTATATAAATTAAACTGAACTGAATAGAATATGCAAGATCTGGCTGTGCATCATTACATGTAATGCATAGTATGAGCTATCTTAGCATGACACTATTTTGATTTATTTTAATAATTAGAGGAAACCTCATATAAGAAGTTATTGGAATGCTTCCATACACACTTTAGAAAACCATATTAATCCCATCAGGCAATTATTGAATTGCATCTTATTAAGTGTGACTCTGATAGCTAGCTAGTCTGAAATGAAATAAGCAATTTGCTATAACAAACTCTAAAGAAAGGCTTATTAAAACAGCAGGATACAATAATCTTCAGAACTTGGATTATAGTCATTACCGGCGAGTGTAGTTAATCTGGCCTGTCACATACTCTGTCCCCATCATGGTAACCATCTAATTTTATTAAGAAAAAAAAACATCAGGAAAATGTTTTACATGTTACAGCTGGGAAACTGTAGAGAAAGGTAAATGAAGCAAAATCCAAATACGTGAAATGAGTGTTAGGTTTTTGGAGAGGTCTGTGGACAGTGTTCCGCAGGCAACTAAAGCACCCAAATTGTGAATTTTGTGTTTTAGGCCCATGTCATTTTTTTGGTCCAGCATTGGTGCTTGAAAGAAAAACAATGTAACATTTCAGACATGATTTGAAAAGCAGAAAACAACCTATTTGCCATATAACCTAATTTTTTCATTACAAAGCTGCTCTGATAATTCTTAGAAAATGGTTAGGGCATGGTGTCTCATTTTACTCGTGTTTGGAAAATTCTCCAAAACACTAATTTTTATTGCATACATAAACTAATTTTTCATAGAAATGGGTGCTTATTAATAGAAATGATTCATAGAAATGTCTGCATGTCTGAAAGGCGCTCGCTTTATTGTATCATCTTTAAGTCTTCCATAGGTATTCATCCAGTTTGGGATTGGTGAAGTGGAATGTGTTAGCATAAGTACGCTATCAATGATTTTTTTAAACTAATCAATAATCTCTTTTGCCTGGTTGTGAAAGCATTTGCATTTGTTGTGTTCTCTTTAATTAACTTGTCACCAATCATGGATTGCAAATCATCTGTGATGTAGGGCTCGTCTTTTTCAGTAATTACAAACTTACAGCAAACAGAAAATTTCTCAAATTCAGTTTACCTGCCTCAATTCCTGATTGATTTGTGGCAAAATAAGTAAAACAATCAGCACAACAAGACTTTCAGCTAAATTTAATCCATACAGCTGGTCATAATTCGTACTTACTGATGTCACACAAGGCTGTCATCTGCCTATGAATTTAAATCAATTCTGTCATAGACATTCAAAGAATGGCCTGTAAATGGCCTGTATTTGTATAGCGTTTTACTTATTCCCTAAGGACCCCAAAGTGCTTTACACTTCAATCAGTCATTCACCCATTCACACACACATTCACACACTGGTGATGGCAAGCTACATTGTAGTCACAGCTGCCCTGGGGCGCACTGACAGAGGCGAGGCTGCCAGACACTGGCGCCACTGGGCCCTCTGACCACCACCAGTAGGCAACGGGTGAAGTGACTTGCCCAAGGACACAACAGCCGAGAAGAACAGTTTAGTGCTAAATGTGACATTTACCACTATAATTCCATATTAAAATGGGAAATTCAGTTGTTAAAGCAAAGAAATATTGTCTGCTCTCTCTATGGGCTACTATAATCATGCCAAGTGCAGAACGTTAAAGTCAGTGAAGGAAATTAGTGTCTTTTTATAGAGTGAAAAAAACTATTATTTTATAGCAGGTGAATCTTACTTTTTTCTCAAGTTCCAAGTGTACTCTAAGCTCTCTGTGTGTGAATGGAACAAATGTTTTCTCTGGCAATTGTATTGAAATGCCGACTAGTACATACATGCATATCACAAACCATCTTTGACCAAGAGTTTTTTTGACTGGTGTTGTGTTATTGCATGTTCTGTTTAGTTCCTTTAATATTCATTCTTGGTTGCTTTAGCTTTTAGTTCTTACTTTCAGTTTCTTTCATTTGTATAATACTGTACAATATAAAGTGCCTTGAGGCGACTGTTGTTGTGATTTGGCGCTATATAAATAAAATTGAATTGAATTGTATGTTGTGTGTTATTTTTAGTGCTGTCAATGTTAATGCATTAACGCATCAAAATTGGCAAATCCCCGTTAAAGAGTTAACGCAGATTAGTGCGTGTGAGGGGTTACTCGGCATTAACGCATTAATGCATCTTAAGCGTGTTAACGCTGTCATCGTGACTAACGCGATTAACAATTAACTCATCTGGAGCGCAGACTGACTCAAAATCCCTGGAATGTCTCTGTCAACACATTTTTGGGCAGTTTGTCCGACGTTTGTCCATTCTGTGCTCCAGACAGGTTGAGTGCGTTTTTTAATCACGTTAATCGTGATGAGGCTGTATCAACGCATTAACACTGACAGCACTAGTTATTTTTCCAAGTCCCCTCTTCCCTTCTTCTATGTTAAATTGTATTGTGTATTTTTCTCTTTATTTAGTTCTTTACTGTGGGGGTTTTTGTGCCAGTCTTTTGTCTCTTGTTCTTCATCCTTAGTTTTACTGCCTTGTCTTGTTATCCCTGATTAGTCTCACTTGAATTTATCTGCTTCTTGTCAAGTGGTCTCTGTGACAATAAACATCTAAGTTGTGTAAAACGCAGTGCAGTCCAGCTCATAAGTACAAATTACTCGTGAGTTATAGCATAAACACCTTTAGAGGCACTGAACCTGTACAACTGCATTGCAAAAGGGTCTCTAGTTACATGCTTATTCCATGGGTCGGATAATATGCATTTCCAAATTTACCATCATTTGAATTCAACTACATACCTAAGTTTATCAAAAGATACTGCCACAGTTGTCACACTGTCATGTGGAATTAATATACCTTCTTGTTAGTTCTGGATATGATAAGTGTTTCTAGGATCAGCACATTTTGCCACAATACACACAGACAAAAAAATGTCATGCACAGATTCACAGCTGGTAATAAGTCTTGTATTTTAACCCAAACCACTACTTTTGAAAAAGTGTAATCATGAATATAATTCAGGTTGTTTGAGATGGAAAACTTACAGAGGAGTACTTGTTCAGTCTATTTCTAAATATACTGTCATAAACTTTAATATTTAACATTCTGACTGAGGCCTGTAGTGACTGAAATGTAATTACACACTTGTGAAAGAGAACTTCAGCACATAAACTGTTTCATATGACAAGTAAGAAAAACACAGACACTCTTAAGCACCAGGCCTTCCTCAGTGTTGAGGAAAGCCTTACACTGAAGTGTTGCCTCCTATTACACCTGCCAGTCTGTTTACATGCAAACTGTTATGCATTAGTAAGGCCATTTTCCTCACATACACTCTACATTTGTTTACATTCAAGCAACGAGACTGATGGGACTTATAGTTTGTTGTTGTTGTTCAGCCGCTGGCTGAACAAGTTTATTGTTTCAGGAGTTAGAGTCACACATATAAAAGAATCAGGTGTTGACTTGCACAGAGGGAGATAAAATTCACAGGAACAGCTGTTTTCATGTAGCAAAACAAGTTGTGTATTGGGCTAAAAAGTTCTTGTTAATCTTTTGCTTATACCCTGTGTTTTTGTAAATGTTAGTTAACGCAAAATTGAAGTTATATGTCTACATAAATGAAAAATGCAAATGCAAAGGAGTCTCCTTTTAACTTTTGTTTCATGTCTGTTAATAAATGGATTAAGGATATATATCTGGAGCAAGTAAATAATCTACCATCATCAAAAGCTAGTCACTTAGAGTATATTTGCCTGTTTGCTGATTGGTGCAAAATATGGTATGGCTCCCCAGAGCCCTGATTACAACAGTCAGCTGATGAGCCAAAATGCTGCCGTGAGAGAAAGAGAGTATATTTATCCCATACTGGCTTCTCTTCACTGGCTTCCTTCCAGAATTGAATCTGAAATCCTTCTCCTCACACACAAGGTCTTAAATAATCAGGGCCTACCTTATCTTTAAGAACTCATAGTACCATATGACCCCAATAGAGCACTTTACTCTCAGACTGATGACTTAGTTGTAGTTGCTTGAGCATTTAAAAGGAGAATGAGAGGCAGAGCTTCAGCTTTCAGTCCATTCTTCTATGGAGTGTGCTCCCAGTTTAAATTTGGGACAAAGACACCCTCTTTACCTTCTCGATTAGATTCCTGTTTGATAAACCATAGTTAGGGCTAGATAGGGCTGGATAAGGTGACCCTGAATTCTTCCTTAGTTATGCCATAATAGGCCTAGGCTGCTAGGGAGTTCCCATAACGCACTGGGTGTTTCTTCTCTCATGTCTTTTCACTCTATGTGTATATACACTACTTTGCATTTAAAAATTAGTTATTAGTTATTATTAATCTGGCTCTCTTCCACAATGTGTCCTGTCTCCCTCTCCTCACCCCCAACCAATTGCAGCAGATGGCTGCCCCTCCCTGACCTCCCTGGTCACATCAAATATTGGTTTGACCTTATTTTTACTACTTAACAATAACTTGTATGAAATTAATAGGTGAATTAAAAAGTGATTAAACTGCTTAAAATGAAAAACACCAGATGAACTTTGAACTTAATATTCCCTGTGTTTTTGTTTAACAATATATTAACTCATTCACTGCCATTGACGTCTATAGATGTCAATTGAAAAACTTACGTTGACTGCCATTGACGTCTATAGACGTCAATTACGTTTTTCAATGGGAGGGGCTAGAATACAACCTCGGGCAGCTTGTCAGTGAATATCAGACTTGCATTCATGGTATGTAATGACAAAATCGACCTGCAAGTGGCAGTAGTGCGATTTGCATCCCGGAAAGTGTTATAATGCATCCCGGAAAGTGTTATAATGCATCCCGGAAAGTGTTATAATGATTACCACACAAAAGTGAATTATTCATTGTGAATAAATGTTTCACTATGTACATTTTATTTTTTCATATATTTGTAAATAAATTGTTTTGATAAAACATAACCTTTCTCAGTGTTATTTCTGTTTTATAGAAGTGAAAAACTATTTTATATGTTAGAGGTGTCACAAAGCAAGAAATGTTAGTGTCAAAGGCACTTTTCTGCTTGAAATGTATTTTTCACAGAAAGCTCGTTTTCTCCCTTTTTTTGGTCAAAACAGGCATTTTTGGTGGAACCCACCTCTCTTCTACAGCTGATTACTAAAGAATGGAAAATGGTAGAAACAAGCTTTTTTTTTTGGATGAAAAAAGAGAGTCTGTTCTTCATTTTGGTAGGTTCAGCGTTTATATGATCATAACACACAGTTTTCTGTGGCTCTTCAAAAATGAGTAAAAATGCTCAAAAACCCTGGCAGTGGGGAGTTACCTGATTTGAAAATGGCTGGCAGTGAATGAGTTAACTGAAACATTTTCTCTTACTTATGGAAACAATTACCTTGGAAAATGGATTTTAACCTAATGCATGGTTCAAGCCGTAAAATGTTCTGTCCTCTCTGCTTTGATATGCACTTGTGCTGACATTTTTAAAATGCAATTCCTATTTTATGCACATGAGGGCTTACCTGTGGGAAGGTACGCCTAGTCAAATGTGAGTTTTATATCCTAGGTGTCATTTCCTGTATCACTTCTTGCATGTGCAAACTAGTGATGTGCATCTGTGTGTGGAAGATATAAGCCTGGGAAGAGAAAAGAAGGATTTCTCCCCCTCACTGCTCCACCTGGTTTAGCTATGGGTTTTGTGAATTACATCTCTACTCTCGGTCTACCTCTTGGCTGTGCAAAGGATTCCTTACTCCATACCAATTAGGCTCCTAATCCAGCTGACACTGGCATTCACTGGACTGAGGACCAGATAAAATCAAGAGCTCACTTTGGGTTTGAGGTGGTGGGGCAGTCAGGAATTGGGTTGGAAACAATCAGAGGAAATAAAATGAAAAAATGTCTGGGATGATGAAGTCAGCAATAATAACACTTTCACACTTTCACTGTTTGGTCTGAAAAAAGTAGATGGACAGTAATGGTCTCTCTCTCTCTCTCTCTTCTCAGGGTTATTTTTGCATTGATGACTCAACAGACGAAATCAGCTGCATAATAGAGGACTGATTTATTTCCCCCACCTGCTTTCTATTCAATCAATACACAGAAAATTTGATTTTTAGAAATAATGTTCTAGATAATGAGACCAAGACAAAAAAAGAAAAGTAAACCCTTAAAGGAATACTCTGACATTTTGGCGAAATAAGCAAGATTTACAGGGAATTAGATGAGAAGATCAATGTTATTCTCTTTGTTCTAAGATTGGCCAGTGATTGCAGAGGGACCACTACAATCAACACTGGTTACATGGATAAGGGAGACAAACAGGCATGTATGGTATTAAAAACCAAATACCAAGAGAGAACTCAGTTCACTGACTCATACACCATTCAATTCTATTTCTATGTTTTGAGACCAAAAAAACTGGCCCGAAAGTCCTCCTTTTGGATCCCCAGTGTCATGATTGCAATTTGAAGAAAATTGTATTTCGTGTTTTATAGCATTTTGTTAAAATTTGTGCATGAGAAGCCAGCATTCTAATTTCTAGTGGGCCAAAAATGGAAGGAACTATAGTATTATTTATTATAATTTCATCAGTGCAGGCTTCAGGTGCCCCAGTGTTTTCTTTTGGACATAACTTACTCACCAAAACTGTGTATTCTTATCCTGAGTGTAATTCCTTCCTCAAAACATTGTGTCATAGTTTTCTCGCTGTGGCTCGTGCAGTATTGGTATCTTATGTTGCCACCACCTATGGATGAGTGGGAGAGAGACACAAAAAATCACACATCCTGGTGCACGTACATGGTATAAATAAAAAGCTGGCTCACACGGAAAAAACTGTTTTATAGTGAAACGGGAAGTCAGAAATTCAACCCCCGGCTTTACCTGTGGTCGCAAAAAACAAGGTTTAAAATATCTGTGGCCCAGCCAGCCAGAACACTGCAAGAGAATGCCCTGCCAATACCTTCAGCTTTCTCCACCTGTCATGTACCCATTGCCTCGCAGGCTGTAGTAGTCCCTTGAGAGTATCCTTGTCATTTCTTCCCTCTTCTCAGGTCTGCACTAAGCCAGGTTGAACTTCAGCACTGAATCTTTAGTCTTGTTTGCAAGCACATAATTTTTTATGTATACCTTTGAACAACAGACAAAAGTGTAAATATTGGCACTACAGAAGAAGAAATTAAGCATGAGTTTGATTATCATGAGAGAAGTGAAAATTTGCTTTTTGGATTTAATTAACAAGCACAACAGCAGATGCAGAAAATTAGTTTTTAAAATAAAACTCTTTTTCAAAGTGGATATGTTTCAGCCAGGGATCAGGCAGACAATCAGGTCCTGTAATTGCCATTATCTGTTCTCACTCATCATCACTAGAATGGTGAGTGTGCATTGTCTGGATAAAGGTTTTTGCAGTACAAGAGTCAACACTAAAAAGCGTTATTTTAGCAATAATATCCTGCTTCTCTTTATGTTTTGCATTGATCACTTCCCCTACTACATTAAAACCAATGATAAGATCATCTGCCACATTCAGATAATTTGAAACAAATACAGGCACTAGAAAACCATCATTAGAGTCCTTTGACCCAGTAAGTTATCCAACCCACAAATGATATCTCAGTCCGAACTGAAGCAAGTCCATTAAGTGGTACTGGGCCTAAGAGTTCATCTATAGCTCTCATAGTGCTTTTGGGCAGGTGCTCCACTCACCATTTATCACCAGTTACTGTACTGTTGGTTGAGCCACTATGTTCTATGGTGCTGTTGTGAGAACATTATCAAAAGTGCACTTCACCATTTTAAATTTTCCTATCAGTCAGATAAGTCCTTACCGTGTTTTCATCACAGTCAACCACAGTATTACATCATCAACACCATCATCATAGTTTATTTTATATAGCACTTTAAAAACACACAAGGGTGACCAAAGTGCTGAACAATAGAAACATAATAGATACAATAAGAATAAGATAAGATAAGATAAGATAACCTTTATTAGTCCCACACGTGGGAAATTTGTTTTGTCACAGCAGGAAGTGGACAGTGCAAAAGTTATGAGGCAAAAATTAGAATACAATAAGAATAAATACAGTACACAACTGTACAGAATAGAATAAAATAAAATACTATATACAGTAGAATAAAATAAATATACAATAAGATAAAAATAGAATACAAATACAAATACTATATACAACTGAGTAAAAATACAACGATGACAGAAAGGATTATTGCACTTAGTATTATTGCATATGTATGGATGTGTGTGCTTGATCAGTTAAAGTCTTTATTATGGAGTCTGACAGCAGTGGGGAGGAAAGACCTGCGAAATCTCTCCGTCCCACACCGTGGGTGCCGCAGTCTCCCACTGAAGGAGCTGCTCAGTGCTGTCACAGTCTGCTGCATGGGGTGGGAGATGTTGTCCATCAGGGATGACAGCTTAGCCGCCGTTCTCCTGTCACTCACCACCTCCACTGGGTCCAGAGGGCATCCTAGAACAGAGCTGGCCCTTCGGATCACCCTGTTCAGTCTCTTCCTGTCCCCAGTAGAGATGCTGCCGCCCCAGCAGACCACGCCATAAAAGATAGCAGAAGCCACAACAGAGTCATAGAAGGTCTTCAGGAGTGGGCCCTCCACTCCAAACGACCTGAGTCTCCGCAGCAGGTACAGCCTGCTCTGCCCTTTCCTGTAGAGGGCGTCTGAGTTATGAGTCCAGTCCAGTCTATTGTTCAGATGAACACCAAGGTACCTGTAGCTGTCCACAGCCTCAATGTCCATACCTTGGATGTTCAGTGGTTGCAGTGGAGAATGCTTGTGCCTGCGGAAGTCTACCACCAGTTCCTTGGTTTTACTGGCGTTGATCTGGAGGTAGTTCAGCTGGCACCAGTCCACAAAGTCTTGGGTCAGACCTCTGTACTCCTTGTCGTCCCCATCAGTGATGAGGCCGACTATTGCAGAGTCATCAGAGAACTTCTGCAGGAAGCACTGGGTGGAATTGTGGGAGAAGTCTACAGTGTAGATGGTGTGTAGTGTAGTGTAGAATAATAAATCCGATAAAATAATAAACATTGCGAAAACAATAAAATATAGGTAAATACAAGTCAGTTAACCACTGAGTCAAAAGCCAGTGAATGAAAATGCGTTTTCAATCTGGATTTAAAAACCAGCACTGATGTCAATTGCCTAATGTGAAGAGGAAGATTACTCCAAAGCTTAGGAGCCACGATAGAGAACGCTCTGTCTCCTCTCAGTTTCAGCCATGATTTGGGGACTGAGAGCAACGGCTGCTCAACTGACCGGAGCGAACGAGTGGGGACATAGGGCTTCAGCAAATCAAACAAATATGCAGGTGCCAGACCATTTAAAGATTTAAAAACCAATAAAGAACTTTAAAATGAATCCTAAATTCAATTGGAAGCCAGTGCAGAGAGGCCAATCCAAGCGTGAGGTTATAAAAGCATGGATAACAGTCTCCAAGTCACGCCTTGAAAGAAAAGATTTAACCTTCGACAGACACCTGAGTTGATAGAATGACGATTTCACCACCCCATTCACGTGGCCATCAAAGGTAAGAGCAGAGTCGATCTTTAACCCAAGATTGGTAATCGAGCTCTTCAGGTGAGGGGTCAGGGCAGCAAGGTCAACATCAGGGATATCAGAGGAACGATTCGGGCCAAACAGAATTGCTTCCGTTTTACATTAATTAAAATTTAAAAAGTTTTGAGCCATCCATGACTTAACATCACTAAGACAATCAAGCAGGAGTCCAATTGGGGAGCTATCAGAATGACTGAAAGGAAAAGCTGGCAATCATCAGCATATAGATGAAATGAAACTTTGTGTTTACGAAAGATCGCACCCAGTGGCCCAAGAATAGATCCCTGTGGTACACCCCATGGCAGAGGGGCCACAGAGGACGATGACGAGCCCAACTTAACACAGAAGCTGCTGTTTGAGAGATACAGTATGATTTCATCCACAGGAGTGCCAAGCCAGAAATGCCCACACTGTCATGATCCTGGGTCATTTTGACCTAGCGTTTGTGTTGTCCCTGCCAGAGGCCCGCGCGCCTGCTGATTCTGTTTTGTCCCTGCCAGAGGCCCGCCCGCCTACTGGTTCTGCTCTGTGTTTTCCAGAGGCCCACGTGCCTGCTGGTTCGGCTTTGTGTTTGCCAGAGGCCTCCGTGCCTGCTGGTTCAGCCCTGTGTGTGAAAACCGGGATGAGCGACATCATTCGGAGAACCACACGGGTTAGCAGTTAACACAAGCTTCTCTAGTTCAGGTAGAACAATTGGTTGGAAAGCAATAAGCAAATTTAAACAGGGAACATGCACAGCCAGGCCAACAGAAGATAAAGTGGAGGGTCTCAAACTGGCAACCTTATCCACAAAGAAATTAAGAAACTTATTACACATAACCTCAGAAGATTGCAAAAGAACATGATCCTCTGCATTCAGTACAGAATTAATGGTATTATACAAAACACGAGGGTTATGTGAATTAACAGCAATAAGTTGTGAAAAATAGGAGTGTTTGGCGGTCTTTACTGCCCTCTGATAAGCTTTCCAGCTCATCTTAAGAGCTTCCAGAGAAACGTACAGCCTGTCCTTTTTCCATCGTCTTTCACATCTCCTACATTCTCTTTTAATGGCTCAAGTAAAATCGGCTAGCCAAGGACTGGCCTTGGGTTTACACTGCCTTAGAGGTGCAACAACATCAAGGGCAGATTTACAAACAGAGTCCAGATGAGATAGTAATCCATCTACGGAGGACAACTCAGAGGGACTGGACACAAGTTGTTCAAATAGTGTTGAAAAATGCTCAGCAGTATCTGAGCCGAAGGCACGATAGCATTGCGTAGGTGCAGCCCGTTTAACAACAGGACTAAGAGGAACAACGTCAAATAAAATGGGCATATGGTCAGAGAATACAGCATCCTCCACATGTAAGTTACAGACAGATAACCCATATGATAACACCAAATCCAATGTGTGACCACGTTCTTGAGTGGCACATTTAACAGATTGAACAAGAATAAAAGAGTTCACCAGGTCCATGAATTCTTTAGCCAGGGGCTTCCCTGGGCAACAGACATGTATATTAAAATCACCGAGTAGCATCATCGTCAGCAAACTATTTGTTACTAGTAAGGGCGCTGTAGAAAAGGAAATTGCATCTTTGCAAAGCTTATCAGCCTGACACATGCATAATTGCTCTAAAATCTCAGGGAAGACAGCAGAATTGACTTTGAACACAGTTGACAACCACAGACAACCAAATGCTATTAACACCAGACATAGCACCTCAAATCACTATAGACTGTGGAAACGTCACACTAGACTTTTAACGCCTTGGATCTAAATGTCGAAGCTTTTCAGTCAGGTCAGGCAAAAAAGAAAAGAAAAGGAAGGAAACAAAAATAAAAAGTGATGAATATTCCAGAGGCAGGAAGCAAAAATGCATCAAACAAGAGACATGCATTAGAAGCAAGAAAAAGAAGTGGAAAAAGGAAATGAAGATCTCTGCTCAAGCAAAGCCAAAACAGGCAGTTTGAAACATGACTATGGCCCATATGTGCAGTGGCACTGATCAATTTTCAGCAAGAGAAAAGACACCAATTAGATTCTCATGTTTCCATCCAAGCCTGAAAATGTATCAGCAGATCTCATAAATGAAATAAAGTCCTAGAATGGGATTCAGAGGATTATCCATACTGATTTCACAGTAAAAAGTGTTGCCATGCACACAGCATTTTCAAATACATATACAAGACAATACTGATTATGTCAGTAATTAAATATTTAATTTAACGAACATATGAGAAAGACTGCCTGTAATTAATTTTAAATAACATGCTCCCCCTTCCTCGGGTGGCAAATTCTCAGCTCCCCTCCAGTTTTTTTGTAAAATTTAATCTTGTTCAAAATATGACGTTGATGAAATTGCTTCCCCATCTTACATCATTATAGCTCGTGTAGCTAGAATAATATACAAGCATATCAGATGCTCTCTCTTGCCTGAAGATGAACATTAGTCCCAATTGGAGGAGTTGGAGCGTCTCCTTTCTGAGATGCTCCCCCCTGGCCTCCTGCTATTGTCAAGCTGGGTTTGCAGTGCCACTGGTGGGCTGAACACAGCTAAACACAGTGCTGGGAGGCCACAGCAACAACCCACTCCATAACAACTGGCAGAAGAACACAATGCAGGAGACAGCTATTATTGTAGTGAAGGCCAAGAAACCACAAACCACATTCTAGTGTGTGAGCCATATCACTAAAAATGCTCAAATGGAAAGCTAGGATATATACTAATCTTAAAATAGAACAAATTTTTGAGATCATACATTATGCATGAAAAGTAAAACTGTAAAGACTCCAAAAACAAGTGTTTTAGTAACATGGCAGGCATGCCTCAAGAGCTTTGATAATAAACCTGCAACTAAAATCCTTGCCTGGACAAGCATATTCATTTTCTTTCAATTACCCAAACTTTATAAACAAAATAAATGTAAAATGACAATACCTTTGGTGTTAATTTGAAACAGAAAAAGCTCACATTACCTTGAATTAACATTTAACCCGAGTCATAACCTTTTCCTAACTTTAACAAAAGTGTCTCAACATGGTTCTGCAGTCAGTGTCCTGCACGTTGTACTGTATGTCCACCCGCTATCCCAACCACTGCTACTCAGTGCTATAGATAAATGTAAGATTTCCCGCTGTTGCCTCTGTAAAATACTTTTAAAAGCACGTAGTATAGTACAGTATAGTAAGTACAAGTTCTGCAAAATTAGTACTGGAAATAAGTATAAGTATTGGAAATGCACAGTGCTTACAAAAAGCAACTATTAAAACTGACATATGTGAACAAGGAGAAAAAACATATCAAATCCATTCTAACCTGAATGAACCAACAACAGTTCAATCATCTCAAATTCTTTGGAGTTTTATTCGCACCACACCTATTTTTTGGCCAGACACTCCAAGTCTGAATGATTGGGCCAGACATCTGACAGTGATGAAGAAGAGAAATCATTAGTTTTTATGAACCAGTCTCTTTCTGGCAAAGCATAAAGCACATTGCTTGGCTTATGTTTTGAGATTTTCTTCACTTTCAAGGGAGAGACAACATTCACAGATGCAGTGACCATGTCGGGCTGCATGAAAGCGCTTTCAGAAAACTCACCTTAGACTTCAACTAAAATTTTATACAATCGCAACAAATGCTGTCGGGCTTTTGTTGTTAATTAATGAACTTTATGTTAACAATAGCTATGAGGATCGGTGCTTACAGCCATGAAATAATTGTAAGCCACAAATAGTTATTGTTTATTGTTATTGCAAAATAGGGTATATTTCTGGTACTTTGTCTTCACTTAGTGTTCATAATTCATGCTCTGACATTTAAAGTTTGTCATAACCAGGCTTCACAGGATGGGAGGGAAAATCTACTGCTGTACTGATGCTGTAGGCACAGATGTCCATTCATCTGGCCTTTCGTTTGTCCTACTGAAACTCCCTGTCATTGGATCACAGCCCGAGTCATTTGTTACTGTAGTGTTTGCTGTGTGAAACCATGAAGCGTGACAGCCCATCTGGACTGAGCACAAATCAAAGAGCCCATAATACAGTAGACAGATGTTGTCCTCTGTTTGCCCATGCGCCTTTCTATGCTGATGTAGACAAATATTTGATTCCATTCACATATTCAGACTATGACAGGGACATATTTTGTTCTCAGACAAGGTTAAAATTGTTAATGTAATTGGCAAATTTTACACACTAGACTCAGAGCCAATAATGTTGATTATATTTCTATCTCAGTTATAATAGAGTCAAATTAAATTTAGGTATAATCCAAAATCTATAGTGGAAAAATAACACAAAACAAGTGGCACTGGAAGTCCCATTCTATTCATTAAATACAGCTAAGCAGTCAAAGCACAATTTTGTATTCGTGTTTTGATAACTACTTTTAGAAGTCGTCCTTCTCAAATTATTCAATCTGCAGAAACAAATCAGGAAGCTTTATTTAACTGTTTTTTATTTCATTTCAAGAGTTTGTGAATGAATTTAAAGACCAGGGCAAACCTGCCTCAATTCTGATACACACACATTCTGACTGATTCCTGTGCATTCCTGCAGTATATTAAAACAGCTGTTGTTTACTATGCAAATTAAAAATACCGTGCAATCTTTGTGTTAAAAAGAAATAAATTGTCTGCATTTCAGACAAACAAAGGAATAGTGGAGATTACATGTTCAAAAGATCTGTCATTTCAAATCACCTGGTTCTTTTATATAGCAGTTCTACTCTATCTGAGCACTCAAAGCACATTATATACTGTAACTCGCCTCATACAGGCATTCACACTCATTTACACAAGCACTTTTCACATGCGTTTTCTTTTTCAGTGCTTTCTGGCTAACATTCACACAGATTCATAATTCGATGGATACATTGGAGAGCAACCTGGGGTTAGTATATTGCCCAAGGATATTTGGCATGCAGACTGGAGCAGCCATATATATCGAACCACCAACCTTCCGATTAGCAGATGACCTGTTCATTCTCCTGAGCTAAGGTGAGTAAGTAAAGTAATTTCCTGAAAGGATTTTGAAAATGATGAGAAACAGTTTAAAAATATATGTGCCATTTATCAGTGAAGGGGTTGCAGTTGAAATATGGACTATCATATTCACAATTTTACAAGTCCAAGACTCTTTATTAAGGAGAAGTTAAAGAGCATGCACTGACTTATTCAATATCTGTGGTAGAACTATGAATCAGCCAGTGTCAAAAATCCAATTAAAACTACGTATATATAAAATTTTGGTAAGGGCCACAAGATAAATGTGCAAGGTAGAGAAATACTGGAAGAAGAATTGTGCATACATCTGAGTAATTATCACTGGTACGCAACAGGCAACCACACAGAACTGCAGTTTTTCTCAGAAAGTACTGTCATTCAGAGATAAACTAGGCAAGGCAAGGCAAGTTTATTTGTATAGCACAATTCAACAACAAGGTGATTCAAAGTGCTTTACAGAGACATTAGAAACAAAAACAAATAAAAAGCATGATTTAAAATTGATTAAAACAAGCAAACAAACTAACTAACTAATTAACAAACAAACAAAACAGTATATAAAATCAAAACAGATAAAATCAGTAGTTAAAATGCAAGTTTTGAAATTTAAGCTTAAAAGTGTGGATTTGGTGCTTTATTCAAATGCAGCTGAGAATAGGTGAGTCTTCAACCTGGATTTAAATAAACTGAGTGTTTCAGCTGATCTGAGGCTTTCTGGGAGTTTGTTCCAGATATAAGGAGCATAAAAGCTGAATGCAGCTTCTCCATGTCTGGTTCTGACTCTGGGAACTGATAAAAAACCGGATCCAGATGATCTGAGGGATCTGGAAGGTTCATACTGGGTCAGGAGGTCACTAGGGATGGGTATCGAAAACCGGTTCTTGTTGAGAACCGGTTCCCACTGTTTCAATTCCTTGGAATCGTTTGCCACTTTTAAAAACGATTCCCTTATCGATTCCAGTCGCCCCGAATGACGTCATCACGTTGAGTAGCGTCTTTTACCCAGTAGGAAACACGGCGCCTGAGCGGCACAAACGCTCAAAAGTTTGGTTACACTTTATGAGAAAGGATGACAACAGGGCAACGTGCAATACTTGCAAAGTAGAGATTTCATCAAAGGGAGGAAACACTACGAATATGCAAAAGCATTTGCTCAAAAAACACGCGATTGCTTTCAACGAATGTCGTGTTTTTGATCCGCCCCGGACTAGCGAAGCTCAACCCAGCAGCAGCGGTAGCGTTTCCACGTCCTCTCCCGTTAATACTGCAGGTAACTAATCAATTAGCATTGCATATTATGTTAGCGCGATTTACCTTATTACAAAACCTGCTATTACTGTGCGTTGCATTTAGATAACCATGATGAGAGAGACAGAGTCTGGCTGGCTCAGATGCTGGCAGTTCTCGCTGCAGTCTACCGGTAGCGTCTCCTTTCAGGCCAGGATAGACGAATGTCACCCAGCAGTGTCTAAGTTTGTGGTCAAAGGCTTCCACCCATTTGCCACAGCAGATGCCCCCGATTTCACTTTGGTAAGTGAATGTGTTTAATTGTAGGCAGGGACATTACTGGATATTCTTGTGTAGTTGCTACAGAATAATTTATGTTAAACTTTGTTATTGCTACAGGAGAATATTTATTTTATTATTTTACATATACATTTTTTTTTCCTGGGGACCCTGTGACACCCCATTGAAGAGCCGTAGGCTGTGGATCTCTTAAGATCTCACTGTTGGGTTTGTAAGGCCATGTTACTCTTCTCTTTGAACAAGATAGAATATCTTGTTCAAAGAGAAGATATAAAACACAGTTCTAAGCTAATCGACTTTAGTGTTCTCCTTTTTAAAAAAAAAAGAATCGATAAGAGAATCGATAAGGAATCGAATCGTTAAACAGAATCGAAAATGGAATCGGAATCGTTAAAATCTTATCAATACCCATCCCTAGAGGTCACTGATGTATTTTGGTCCTAAACCATTCAGAGCTTTATAGACCAGCATCAGAACTTTAAAGTCTATCCTCTGACGGACAGGCAGCCAGTGTAAAGACCTGAAACTAAATGAACATATTATAGTTTATGACACTAATTTTAAGAGAGACATCTGAATGTGAATGCTTTAGCCACAGTTCCATCTGAAGACATTTAGAGATATATATTCATAATACTTAGAAAATTGAATATTAAGAATCCGAATTAAAACCGTTTTACTTTTGATGACATGAAACCTGCCACAAAGATCATTTTTAAGCTCTGGCACTGTCTCTCAATACATAATATCAATAACATCTCTTCACGTAACCAGAGAATCTCTGTGCTTCAGGCTATTGGTAGCCGTCCTTCAGATGACAGCTGTCGCTGCTTAAAACACAGGCTGCAGCTTAAAACACAGGCTGCAAAAGTAGATCCCTGAGCATCCCTTTGAGGTCAAGCATAATTAGTAGTATACTTTTCTATACACAAAAAGAAGATTATATAACTATGAAATAATCACACCAAAAACTGAATTTAATGGGGTAGGAAGGTTAAGAGTTTCAACATTTTAGTACAAGAGTTTATACTGAAAGGTGTCCTTTGCCAGCTAACATAGGGCCAGAGGTGGAGTACATCCTGGACAGGGTTGCCAGTGCCACATCTACACCAACAGCCAATTTAGAATCATTAGTCCGTTCCTCTCTCACTTTTTGGGCTGTGAAAGAAAACCACAGCAGGCACACCAACATGCAAACTCCACATGGAAAGATCCCAAGTTTCAAACCTGTAACCTTCTTGCTGTAAGGCAGAATGTAGAGACACTGTACCATAAGGCTGCCATGAGTTTAAATCAAAGGTTTGCTGAGTGTTATCCACACCTCCTATAAAAACGCAAGGTTTGGAGCAACAGTGATAATTCCTCTTGATATAGTTCTGTGATGAGTACCCTCAATCACTTCTTATACAAGGGAAATGACATTTGATTTCTCTTGGACATTGTTGCTGCAAAGTACCGGCCCATAACTTGTGCGTGCTAACTCTAAAGAAAAGTGCATGCACATTTAAGTAAAACTCTATGTTCAGAGGGATTTGGATATTGGATGTGCTTGCCTTCTAGCCTTGGGCCACATTGCGGAAAAATGAAGGTTTCACTGCTTTAACCATAAAGTCAACAGCTATTCACTGTAGCTTCAATCATGTGATTTCATGCAAATAGTCATATATTGTTATCTTTCTCAAATCATCTAACCATTATGATAAACAGGAAAATAATGTAGTATCTCAAACTAAATGGCAAATCAATCTGTTAATTGTTTCTTTCTCCACTGAAGCATTAGTTTCATAGTTGCATTATTTTTTCATAGCAGCAACATGAAAGATTGCAATGAAGTGCAATGAAGAAGCCTAATAACAAAACGCAAAAGCAAAAAACAACTTTGTCTTCAACTGATTTTCTACCATGAAGCTAATGGTGTAGAGCAGAAAGTGAAATAATGACTGTGTCTGGGCTAATTAGTTTCCTACACGCCTTCCTAACAGTTATTCAGCTCATCTGTCAGTGAATCCACTCACTGACTGCTGTAGAGACACAAAAACAGACATACACACAAGGTCTGCACTATGCATCTGTTTATATGCTTATGTGCCTTTTCTCCCCTTGGGTTATTACAGAATAGTTTTTGGACACTGCATATAAACACATCTGTAATTTGCAAAAACACGATAAAAACTACTTGATTATGTTCAGAATTTTACAATTGCAGATTGTGAGATAACTTGCCCCAAGTGGCTGAAGAAGGGCAGGAGACAGTTACTGTCCAGTGTAGCAGGGGATTTATTTCATAATCATTGTGACCAAAAATATTTACAAAAATCAAAAAAACTCCAAAGTTAAGTTGGTACAAATAAACATAATTGAACTTGAACCAACCAAATTTAATGTCAAGTGCACTCAGCTATACTGACCAGACCTTTGCAATCTCTGATGCAACAACAGGCTGAACGTGATGCTAAACTGGAGGAGGAGCACAAGCTCCAGGAAGATAGATGGAAGCAAATCCGGGATCAGTTTATCAGTTTCCCCAACTTCAACAGCAGGTGCAGCAGGAGAACCGTGAGCGTCAGTTACTGGAAGTTCAAGCATCTACATCTGCTTCCCCAAGAGGACCTACTCCAGAGCTACCTCACACAGATTATTTGCAATTGTTTTGTTTTTTTCTTTTAAAAATATATTGTAACGATGGTTAAGTGTTACTGGACAGTGACATGTTGGTTCTCTCTGCACACTGTTGTTGTTCCTTTAAGATTCATGTTTGGTTGGGCTGCAGGAAGTAGTGAGGGTGGTGTACAGGAAGGGGTGGGGGGACCTGGTTGTTCTGTGTGTGTGCCAGGCTGAAGAGAGGTGTAGTTCGAGAGCGCTTCCCCCTGAGTTAACAACCCGCTGGCTTATGTGCCGAATAAACGGACAAACTGAGACCCCAACCGTCTGGTTCTTGTGAACGTTACATTGGTGTCAGAAGTGAAGAAAGAAAAAAGAACCCCAGAACGCCCGAGACCCTGTTGCCGGCGACGCTTGCCGTTACGAGACGAGGATGTTGCCGGGCAGGATTAAGAAGGAGACGGAGGAGAGGGAGGTTCGTCCGCGCTCGCCCGCCCATGGAGTGAGGGAAACGGCGCTGCGGCTGTCTGCCGAGGCTGGATTTTCTCCAGGTTTGACTAGGCTCGGGAACTGTTCGCACAGCGGCCGCGATTCCGGCGGGAAGGAGTCGACCTCGCTTGGCGCACCGTCACGTGATGTAAACAAACATGGCGGCGCCCAGCAAGCTGCAGCGAATATAAAAACGCCTAAGTTCAGCGGCAAGATGCCATGGGAAGTGTTTATCGCACAGTTCGAGCTGTTAGCTGTTGCAGCTGGCTGGTCTGAGGAACATAAAGCTCTCCAATTGGCTTTGTGCCTGTGTGAGGATGCAGCTGCATGCCTGCTGCTGCTGACCGAGGAGCAGAGGGGAGATTATAATGCTCTGGTCGGAGCACTTCAGAGGCGCTTCGGGCAGTATAACCAACCAGTGCTGCTGAGGTCGGAGTTCCACAACAGACGCAGATTGCCAGGTGAGCCCCTCCGCATTTTGGCCCATGAAGTCGAGTGCCTTTGCCGGAGGGCGTATGACAGCATGCCACCATCAGTGCAGGCGGAGTTAGCTCGGGACCAGTTCCTGCAGGCCCTGAGCCCTAAAGAGCTCTGCATGCAAACTCAGCTTGCTCGGCCGGCCACACTCAGTGCAGCCCTGGAGCTAGTGTTGGAGAGGGAGATGCTTGCAGGATCCTCTGGGGGCGCTGACGACGCACACGTGGTGAGGGCTGTGTCAGCACCTGTGGAACAGATGGAGACGCCAGCGGGCCTGTGCAGTTTGGTGCAGACAGCTTCGCTGCAGTCGCCTTCCCCTCGGGCTGGCCCACACCGCCGACCTCAGAGCTGCTGGGGATGTGGACAAGTCGGACACCTCATCAGGCAGTGCCCCAAGCTTGCAGCGGTTCAGGGAAACGCCCACGGGCCCGTGTAGGCGGGAGTACACGGGCCTGGGAGAACGACATCCCCATACCACCGCCACCTCCACCCGGTGCGGCCATCACTGTGGGCTGGACCCAGGTTGGCGGCTTTTGCCATGTTCCAGTGACGATTGCGGGGGTGTCCTGTTGGACACGGGATCCAATGCAACGCTGGTCCGACCCGATATTGTCCCAACCGGAGCTGCTGTACAACCGACTAACGTGCAACTTAAGACTGTGACCGGTGATCTGGCCCCAATGAGAGGGAAGGGAGTGTTCCAGTTCAAGGTGGGGGACCTCGGTGTGTCTTATGCTGCCTGGGTGGCTGACGTGCAGGACGCCTGCATCCTTGGGCTGGATTTTTTACGAGCCATTGGTGGTGTACTGGACTTAGGCAAAGGCCTCCTCGTACTCCCTGATGGGAAGAAGGTGCCGCTTATTCCTCCCCCGGTCTGCACAGCATCTGCCGCGGCGTCCACCTCCACCGCAGAGACCCCTGCAGACCCGCCAGCAGAACAGCGAGCGGAGGAGGAGGAGGAGGAGAGGCTCTCAGCAGTGAGGAGTATCTGGTCAAAGAACTGTGAGGGGCTGACTCCACAGCAGCAAGAGAGTCTATGGCAGGTACTAAAAGAGTTTAGTGACATTTTTGCCCTGAAAGAAAGTGATGTTGGCTTGACACACTTGGTAGAGCACGTCATTGAGACCGGGGATGCCCAGCCTATTAAAGTGCGCCCCCACCGCCTGCCCCTGGCTCATCAGGAGGCTGCAGACTGTGTGAAATGATGAAGGCGGGCATTATAGAACCATCTGATAGCCCGTGGGCCTCCGCGGTGGTGATGGTGCCTAAGAAAAAAAGTCCTAGGATGTGTTTCTGTGTGGACTACAGACCACTCAACAAAGTGACGAAGAAAGACTCTTACCCCCTTCCCAGGATTGATGAGTCCCTCGACTTAGTAGCCGGGTCCTCCTGGTTTTCCACCCTGGACCTGCGGAGTGGCTACTGGCAGGTGCCACTGTCCCCGGAATCCAGACCGAAGACAGCCTTCTGCACTAACAGGGGACTATGGCAGTTCAAAGTCCTGAGTTTTGGCCTTTGCAACGCTCCTGCGACCTTCGAGAGGCTCATGGACAGTGTGCTGGCTGGCGTCCCACGGCAACGGTGTCTGGTTTACCTGGATGATCTTCTAGTGCACGGGAGCTCCTTTGATGCTGCCCTGGATGCCCTGAGACAAGTGTTGGAGAGGGTGGCGGCTGCAGGCCTGAAGCTGCATCCCGACAAGTGCCACTTCATGAGGAGGGAGGTGGAGTTTCTGGGCCACAAGCTGGGTCGTGAGGGCATCAGCACTTTGGAGGAAAAAATTCACACCATTACCGAGTGGCCCACACCAGCAGACCAGAAACAGCTCAAAAGCTTCCTAGGACTGGCGTCTTATTACAGGAGGTTTGTGAAGGGCTTTTCCTCCATAGCCGCACCACTCTTCCACCTGCTGCAGAAGGACCGTGACTTCATCTGGACCCAGGACTGTCAGCAGGCGTTCGACACCCTCCGCAGATCGCTGACAGAGTCCCCAGTCCTTGCCCCCCCTGACCCCGCCCTGCCTTTTGTCCTGGACACTGACGCAAGTAATGTGGGGCTGGGAGCGGTGTTGTCGCAGTTTGGACCGGAAGGGGAGAAGGTGGTGGCGTACTTCAGCCGGGTCCTGAACAGGAGCGAGCGGCGCTACTGTGTCACACGACGAGAGCTGTTGGCTGTGGTGGCGGGGGTGAGACACTTTAAATACTACCTGTGCGGCACAGCATTTGTTGTCAGAACTGATCATGCTGCCCTTCAGTGGCTGATGTCTTTCAGGGAGCCAGAGGGACAGGTGGCTCGCTGGCTGGAGGAGCTCCAAGCCTTCAATTTCACCGTGGAGCACAGAGCAGGGACGCACCATTCTAACGCAGACGCCCTCTCTCGCCGCCCATGTGCTGCAGCTGGCTGCCGTTACTGTGAGAAGCGAGAGGAAATAGAGCGGGAACTCACGACAATAGACGGAGCAGCACAGCTCGCCTGCAGGGTTCTTCTGGTGGTGGATGCAGCGGAGTGGAGGGCACGGCAGGAACAAGACACAGACCTGCTGCCGGTCCTGCAGTGGCTGGAGAAGGGGGAGCAACCCCTTTGGGATGAGGTCACTGGGTTTTCCATCTGTACCAGGGGGCTGTGGGCCAAGTTTGCAGCTCTCAGGCTGAAGGAGGGGGTGTTGGAGCGTGCCTGGAAGGATCCTGCCACGGGGGAGGAGAGGTGGCAGGTTGTGGTGCCAAGGTTGCTGAGGTCAGCTGTGCTGGGAGCCTGCCATGGGAGCACTGGCTCTGGCCACTTTGGGGTCTCCAAGACTCTTCGCCGCCTCCGCCAGGGCTATTACTGGGGTCAACAGTGGAGGGATGTGGAGGACTTTTGCCGCAGCTGTGATGCATGTTCCTCACACAAAGGGCCACAAGACCAGTCCCGGGCTCAGCTTCAGCAGCAACCAGCAGGAGCCCCAATGGAGCGAGTAGCTGTGGACGTCATGGGCCCATTTCCTCGCACAGACAGAGGAAACCGCTATGTTCTTGTGGCCATGGACTATTTTACCAAGTGGCCGGAAGCATACGCCATCCCAGATCAGGAGGCTGAGACGGTCGCTGATGTATTAGTGGAGGGGATGTTCAGCCGCTTTGGAACAGCAGAGACCCTCCACAGTGACCAGGGGCGTAACTTTGAGTCCAAGGTATTTGCTGCCATGTGTGAACGCCTTGGGACTAAGAAAACCCGCACCACCCCACTTCACCCCCAAAGCGATGGGCTGGTGGAAAGGTTTAACAGGACGCTGGCCCAGCAGCTAGCCATCCTTACCTCAGAACACCAACGGGACTGGGATTACCATCTTCCCCTTACCCTCATGGCCTACAGGTCGGCAGTGCAGGACTCCACCCAATGTACGCCTGCCCTGCTCATGTTAGGGAGAGAGCTGAGAACTCCTGCAGAGTTGGCTTTTGGGAAACCCCCGGACGCGCCAGAGGCACCACCGGGCCGGGACTACGCAAGGAAGTTGCAGGACCGGCTGGATTCTGCACATTCCTACGCCCGAGAGCAGCTGGCGAAGGCAGGCCTGCGCCAAAAGAGGAATTACGACATCACCACTAAAGGGAGGCACTTCCGTGCTGGGGAGCTGGTGTGGGTCTACAGCCCAAAGAGGAAGAAGGGACGGTGTCCTAAACTGGATAGCAGCTGGGTGGGGCCTTGCAGCGTCCTAGAGCGAGTGGGGGAGGTTGTTTACAGGGTGCAGTTGCCTCCTAGGGGGAGGATAGTAGCGCTGCACAGAGACCGGATGGCCCCCTACAGAGGACAGTCCCTCCCCTCCTTTCCAGAGGGACGTGTACAGAGCGTCCATGACCCTGCTCAGAGGGGCCCCCGACCGGGGCTGCGTTCCCCCCCCTCGGACTCTTCACCCCAAAGCCCCGAAGCTCCGCGTCCTCCTCAGGGGCTCAGGAGGTCAAGGAGGGAACGTAGGCTACCGCCCCGCCTCAGAGACTGTGTCGTTCCCTCGGGGACGAGGAACTTATTGCTGGGGGGGCAGTGTAACGATGGTTAAGTGTTACTGGACAGTGACATGTTGGTTTTCTCTGCACACTGTTGTTGTTCCTTTAAGATTCATGTTTGGTTGGGCTGCAGGAAGTAGTGAGGGTGGTGTACAGGAAGGGGTGGGGGGACCTGGTTGTTCTGTGTGTGTGCCAGGCTGAAGAGAGGTGTAGTTCGAGAGCGCTTCCCCCTGAGTTAACAACCCGCTGGCTTATGTGCCGAATAAACGGACAAACTGAGACCCCAACCGTCTGGTTCTTGTGAACGTTACAATATATTCTTTGAAATATTCATTTCTTTTTGTTCTCCAGTTAAAACCGTCTCTAGTGGAGAACACGATCCTTGCATCAGCACATAAAATGGTTTCAGTTGTTCTTGAAACACATTGTCAAAGTACCGCTAGAAATTAGTGGTGTGCAATACTGCATATTTTGGTATCGAGCCGATACCAAGCAAATACAGGCCAGTATCGCCGATACTGATACCGATATTTTTCAATAAATAAGGTGGATGCGTCATTGAATTGCTAAATTTCAATAAATTTTCCTTAATTAATTTTAAGTTTCCTTTTATTATTAAATAGTTAAAACCCAGGACATAATTAGGACAAAGTTTGTAATTAAATAGAAAATCCTTTATTACCAATTTTTTTTAGAAAACCAAAACACGCAAACCAAAACAAATTAAACAGAAACTATAAAACAAAAATTACAATTAAAATTCTCAACAACAAAAACAACAACTGGTGAAAATATAAATAATATGTAAACAACTTAACAAGCGTCTAATACTGGGCATACACACTGTACGATTTTTGGCTCATTTTGAGACGATTTTTCAGTCGTGCGACCGTTTTGGGGATCGGCCCAAGTTTCACCTTCATCGTGTGTCGTGCATTGTGTAGTATACATGGGGTAACGAGAAGCGATTAACACCTCACGACCAGCTCCCGATCATCAATCCCTTGGCCATAAGAAAATCAAACCTGTTTGAAATCCTGTCGGCCGTCGTGAGGGTGTCACTGAAGCCTTTCACACTGCGCACGCGCAAACACAGAAACTAAAGTGAAAAGACAGAGCAGCATGGCAGTGCAGCATGTGATCTGGACACAAGCAATGGAGGCACAACTTGTAGAACTTTGGCAAGCCTTGCAAAGTTTGAGTCTTTTCCATGTGGCCTCACAAAATTATCATGACCACAACAACTGTGAAAATAATTGGATGGACATTGCTGCTCAATCACAGCTGCCTGATCAATGCTTTTCATTAGCAATTTAGCAAAGTTGATGGTGGCGGTGTGAGTGAAAGACAGAGAGGGAGAGAAAGGGAGAGCGAGCGACAGATTTTCCGTTATAAACTTCATGTTATGGACGCACAGTGTGAGCACTCAGGTCGCATCAGAGCATCGGGCCGTATAGTGTGAGACCCTGCATCGTGATCTGCGAACTTCTAACCCCTGCGAATCAATCGTGCAGTTTGAGCAGAAGCTGAATAATGCGACTGAAAAAAATCGTGTATGCCCAGCTTAAGTCATGTCACTTGACGGTACAACATCTAAACACAAGAGGGGGGAAGCAAAGTGTGCCTGCTCTGCGCTGAGCATTGCAAACAAGAGTGGAACTTAAAGTAAAGAATCGATCTCACCAGGCTAGTATCGATCCAATACCAATGTCCACTTGGTGTCGATACAATCGATATTTGGATCAATCTGCCCACCATGGTGTAAACAGGTCAACTTCAAAACTGCAATTTTATGATGAAGGTATAATTCCTTCACAAATTGCTGGGATAAATGTGGAAAATGAAATTTGTCTGTTAGACACAAATATAAATTTCATAAACAGGCAGTTTAAAAGGGGATATAGCTATAATAAAACTATCGGTCCTGTCCATGCTTACTTGTAAAAGAAAAAGCTGGTTTGTCTTGACAGGTAACATATTAAAAAAAATAACTTATTGCATCAATGTAATTTTCACATTTATGATAATGATGTTGGAGTAATTACTGAAAAAACAATGTATTACACATTACTTGTGACTTTTTTTTAAAGTAATGCATTACGTTAAATAATTGCTCCCTGGAGATATATTACTTTTGTGTTACTCTCTAGCATGGCTTTAAAAGCACTGTCACATTATTATATGTTAACAATATAAACCATAGGCTACAGTCTAAAAGTTTTTATTTTGGGTATACACAAGGGTATAACTATCAATAACCAGTGGCAGACATTTCATTTTGTACAAATCCATTCTTCCAAGTCTGTGTTTTTCCATCTAACCCGAGGTAGTTTTCTGTTTTTTTGTTCTGGATGGACTAGCGCTTTACTATTGTGTTCCTGTTTTGTGCAGTAAAAATAGAAGTAATGTTTATATCTCCAGTTCTGCTTTTCCCCCTCCCTGCACACCACCTGAAATCACCTGATTGTAGTGTAGATGAACAGGCAGAAAAAGTTGTTTATTGATTATTATTTTTTTCTTTCTATATGCCCATCTTGTGGAAAACTGAAGAACCTCTGTAATGCAAGTAACAACCTAAGTGTACCCGTAATGAGATTAGTGAATTAAATACAGCAATGTGTTACATTACTGTGTTACTAAAAAATGTGATGTGATTAACATGTTAATCCCATGTGTGTTGCACCCAATGATGATGATGACTTATAGCTGAAACCCTTTTATTTGTTGCAGAACAAGAAAAAAGAAGATTATTTATCAATTATTTCCAACATGGTGTTTGTTTCCATAAGCTGGTGCTTAAACCAAGCAAGCTGATTTATTGTTTGATTTTCGAGTGTAGCATGGTGCAACTTTTTAAGGTCCACTTGAACCCTAGACAGAAAGGTCACTGCCAATCAATATAAAGTTCTTCTGAGTGATTATCCTTTGATGAAACAATACCATCCTGATTGGAGTGCTCTATTTCAGGCTGACAATATCCCCAGTGAATAGTTTTATGACAAATAATGTCTGGCTTTGCAATCATTAGATCTCGACCCAGTTGAACATGGGAGACATGTTTGACAGCTGTTTCCACTCCCACCACATAGAGACCGTCTCTTGAAAGTGTGTGTGTGGGGTTTTTTTTTTCTAATACAGTGCTCAAACTTGGAGAATCAATGCAAACTGAAGCTGCTTTTCTGTTGTGTGGCCATATATAATAACAGGATGCTAAAATGTTTCTCCAAATATTGTCAGCTTCAGTGTTTTGTCAATATCTAATGACAAACATTAAAGAATATTTCAAATTTGATTTTCCACTATAGTGTATTTTCATTTTTGACCTGTAGCAGTAATAAGAGTTTAAATTATTATGTGCTTCATTCTTTCACTTCCCACAGGAAGCTAAAGACAGTTGATGGAATCCCACCGTTAACTCATTTCCTACCAACTGTTCAGACCATCGTGTATTAATTAACTATTGTTTACTTCCAAACACAAGCACTCACTAGATTTCTGCCAAGGCTTTTCAAGTACTGGCAAAAATGCCATATCCAGAGAGGCAACACTCTTGTTTTGCCAAGGCAATTTATTTTTTTGAAAGACTCATTCCAGGATAACATTGTTAATTTCCCAAGCATATTTTTACTAAACACCCCAGGCTTGCTGTACTACTAAATCATCATTCCATTGGAAAGAGTGCATCAATTTACAAGATATAACCTGTAATTCATTTGGCCAGTCAAAGTTTTAGTAACTAATGCTAATTTAATGTCTATATTCCTTTATGACTAACACAGCTTAGATTAAAAGGGATGTACTATCATACCCATTTTTTAATAAAGAGAAAAGTTCACATAACTACTTTTAGCAATGAGAGGAACAAACTACAGTTGTGTGAAAAAGTGTTTGCCTATTTTTTTTTATGTTTTTCACACTTAAATGTTAAAGACAATCAAAAAATAGGTAGTAAATAGAAGTAAAGTTAACACAAAATGGAGTTTCTAAAGGAAGGTGGTTATTATTAAGGGGGAAAAAATCCAAACCTACATGGGCCTTTGTGAAAAAGTGATTGCCCCCATAAACCTAATAATTGGTTGGGCCACCCCAGGGCTCTAGACTAACTTTTTGCCACGGTTGCACTGGTGTGCCTAACGTTTTTTTCTTAGCTAAACATCGCTTAACACCGCAGCTTTACATCTTCTTTTTTTTTATTGTTTTCCATATAGACAATATTGATATTGTAAAAGATTAACTAACAATCTTGTCAACACAAAGACCATAAGGCGCTCCGGATTATAAGGCGCATTAAGCGAAACCAAACAGCCAGATAAGTCAAACTTTACTAAACTCATTCTTCTTGCTTCCTCCACTTCCGTACCATTGATTCATTAGTGTTGAATTATCTCGCAGCTGCTCTATTCCCATGTTCGACTGCATCACTGATAGAGTTTGAAATCCCCTCCGTAAGCATGTCTCTTAACAGGTGCCATTCTGGGGTGCTTATATACACACAATGCGATAATATTATGTTGAAGCACGATACGTGAGGCTCCTGACTATAGTGCGACCTAGGATTGTTTTTTGGCGGAACATTGGCACATTGGTGGAATGTCCCTACATCATTTCCCCTTTCTGCGCGTCTGTGCAGAGACACGTATGACAAACAAATCGATCGAACAGCAGCAGCACGGAGTCGGTGCTGCAGCACTTCAGCAGCGCGTCCAGCTACTCTAAGCAGCACCTTCATGATTGGTTTAGGCCACTATATGGGCATAATGTTTTCTGCTGTTGGCCACACAGAGGCTTTCAGAGTTGCAGAGACATTTTTTTTTTTTTACTTGAGTGGCTGGTTGCACCTAGGATTTTTTCTAGTTGCACCATTGAGAAATTTGGTAGCATTTGCGACCAAATTGGTCGCACTCTAGAGTAGTGATAGGATTTCCAGCTCTTTTGGCTCCGAACTGGCTCTTCAGGTTGTTTTGTTGCTTTAATTAATTTATTATTAACAATAACATAAAATTATGCACAAAAGGAATTACTAATGTAAAAAAAAGTGGTTTTATTTATATATGTTTATATATAAATATATGTGGTGGCCCCTAGAGGCAAAGCACATACAAACTCCAAAAAGCACGTACAAATTCCAAAGCACATTTCTAGCTTTAACTGAACTTCCAAAACAGAGCTACCTAGATCACTTAAATTACACAATTGAAAGCATATGTGTATGGTTTGTGTATTTATACACAAGCACTCATATATATTCAAATAATTTTAAAAAAAATGTTCATTTACCTGTTACTACCACAAACCAAATCTAGTCGTTCGTACGTCCTGGCTTGTGTAGCCACTAGGAAACAAAAGCTCAACACTGCGCCTAGCATCCTGGAGCACTTCTGTGTTTTGTGTTTTGTACGTGTTTTGGAGTTTTTACGTGTTTCTGAGTTTTTACGTGTTTTGGAGTTTGTATGTGCTTTGTCTGTAGGGGCCACCGTAAAAAATGTAATAAATAAATCATATAATACAAAAATCAACTATTCACATTTCAACTTTTAACTATTTAAAATTTTCAGCTTTTTCGTTTTAAACAAATTTAAAATGAAACAACACAAAACACTGCAAACCACAACACAATTAAATATAAATTACAATATGAAAACAAAAACAACATGCATATTCTCTGTCATATGGGCTTGCATGAATAAACTTTCTGAATCCTTTATCATCCGCAACTGAAAATAGTTGTGGATGATTACTATACCTTTCTAATGTGAAGTTGTTGTCCCTGGCTCTTTCTCTCAGAGTTGCCAGCTCCTCAGTAAGGAAAATCGCTATTGGCTGTCCTAAAAGTCGCTAGAAGTCGCCAAATGACATCATCGCCTAATTTGCATAATTGGTCATGCTAATGTAATTGTAACCTATATTGTTGGAGAGAGAAATAACATCGTGGAAGACACATAAAGTGAGTCAAAAACGTCCTAAATGCAGTTAGAATTTATTTAGAACTACAAATTAAATTTATTTTAGCAATTATTGTTTTTTAATGTCACAATTCCAACCCTGCTCCTTTATCCGGGCCTGGACCGGCAAAAGTGACCCGAAATTGGCACTCTGGTGGAGTTACTTTGTGTGTGAGAGTGTGTGCTTATAAGTAGTTTTAAACCTTGTGATCCACAAAACAGCATAACAGTAAAAGAACTGACTGCGATACAGTCAGTGCGGGAGCAGCGGCTTCGCTCATGCGCGAGTCATTTGCCGTTTGGATGCACAGGTGTGAACGTCTCCTGCCCTGAACGCAGCTGGGTGAGGACTATCCTCCGCCTGGGAGCGCTTTGGCATGGGTGAGGTGCCCAAGACAGCACCGATGCCTGTTGAGAGTAAGAGCGATACACGTTTTCACGTCAAAAAGTCGTCATAAATAAGTCTCCAGTAATACCAGAAAAAGTCGCCAGATTTGTCGCTAGTCACTTTTTAGAAAAAAAGTCGCTAAGGGGGTCTGAAAACTCGCTAAATATAGCAGCAGGAGACGTTCACACCTGTGCGTCCAAACGGCAAATAAATCGCGCATGAGCGAAGCCGCTGCTCCCGCACTGACTGTAACGCAGTCAGTTCTTTTACTGTTATGCTGTTTTGTGGATGAATCGGCAAATGAACCGCGCATGACCGCCTTCTCGTTTGGCTCTCAGCGAAGGCGGTCGCACTTTTTCTCCTCTCCTCCTTACCCTTATCTTACCTGCTTAGCCTCTTGTGTCCTTGTCTTGTCTCGTCTCGTGTGCATTACTTTCCCTCGAACAGTCTCTCACTGTCGTTCTCTAAAACCTAAAAGAGAATTATTTGATCAACTGGTCTCTGAATGCTATTGACACCCTTTTCTCAACGAGAAGTCTGGGCTCGGGAGAGCCCAAGTGCTCTGGAGGGACTTTCCCTGCCGGATACACGATGGACGGGTGGCTGGAGGGTCATGTGCCTGGCGGGACTGTCGATCGAGGACGCTGAAGATACCTACCTATTCGGAACCATGATAACAGGATTCTTGCTGATCGGAGCTGGCTTGGCCCTGACTTATCGGAGAAATAAGAGAGCGGAACCAGCTGTTCAAACCCCCCCAAGGCTGACCGCTGGAATTGAAGCGATGGGACGAGGCGCGACCTCTCACAACGAACGCAGCATGGTTAACACCTTGGAGACGCTTACGGCTGCCGTGAAGACTCAAAATAACAACATGATGTATCCCATCATACGCTCAGAGAGAGGCCTGCTCAAATTGGATCACATCGCAGAATGGCTCACTGCAGTTGTGGGGTCTCAGAATCAAAAGAATGACCACACCACGGAACAGAAGTTTGATACCATCATGGGGAGGCTCGCGGCTCTCCAACGGGAGATCGAGAGACCAGTGTCAGAGTGTTTGTCACGGCTGGCGGCGTGAGCCGTGTGGTGTAGGAGGAAAAGGACCCAAAATGCAGGCAGTTGACTGGTGATGAGAATGAAGTTTTATTTGCAGAAGTGGAGCGACTGAACAGGTAGTGAGACAAGACGAATGACTGAAAAAACCTAGACTGGGAAAACTAAATAACAAACCTAAGCATGAAATGGGGAGCGGAGAATGCAGAGAGACATAGTTACACCGAGAAACACAGACGATCCGACGATGAACAGAAGCCAACACACACTATAAATACACACTAGGTAATGAGGAGATGACATGCAGGGGTGGACACAGCTGACACTAATGGACATGATGAGAGGCAGACCTACAAAGTAAAACCGGAAACACCCAGACTGTTTTGCAACAAAAACACAGGGACCTGAACGGAGCACAGAGGGGAGACACAGGTAGGGATAATAAACACGACAACCAACCCAAAGAATTAATACAGAATCAGAATAAACACCAAACACAAGATGAACCCAAAAAGAAACACAAAACGCTGGGTCAACGACCCAGGATCATGACAGTACCCCCCCCCCCCCCTCAAGGGCGGGCCCCAGACTGCCCAACAGAAGCACAAAAAACGGCCAAAAACAGAAAACAACCCAACCAGGGCGGGCGGCGGGGGACCAGGAAGGAGGGACAGAGCCCAGAAAGACCCAGAAGGTCAAGTTCAGGGGGCCGACCCGGAGGCCGACGGCGCAGGAGGCCAAAACAGTTCAGTTCTGGGGGCCGACCGTGTGGACGGCAACTGCGGCGACGGGCAAACAGTTCTGGGGGCCGGCCACGCGGAAGGCAGTGGCGGCGTTCAGGAGGGCGTCCACGGTGGCGGAGATGCCCAACAAGCGGCCTGGCAGATGACCGACGATGTGGAGGCGGTAGTAGGGGACCTGAAGGCTGCGTGGCCCCTGCAGCCCCAGGCGAAGCGGAGGCTGGACCAGACGAGGCGGAAGCGGAGGCTGGACCAGACGAAGCTGATGAGGACGCTGAAGTTGGACCAGGCGATGCTGATGAGGATGATGAGGATGCGGAGGCTGGACCAGGCGAGGCTGATGAGGATGATGAGGATGCGGAAGCTGGACCAGGCGAGGCAGCAGCTGATGAGGAGGCTGAAGCAGAGGCCGGACCAGGCTAAGCTGAAGACACGGAGGCTGGAGCCGGACCAGGCGATGCTGAAGACACGGAGGCTGGAGCCGGACCAGGCGATGCTGATGACACGGAGGCTGGACCAGACGAGGATGACACGGAGGCTGGACCAGACGAGGATGATACGGAGGCTGGACCAGACGAGGATGAAGCAGTGGCTGGACCAGACGAGGATGAAGCAGTGGCTGGACCAGGCGAAGCGGATGAAGCCAAAGCAGACGCTGGACCAGGCGAGGAGGATGCTGAAGCAGATACCGGACCAGGCAAAGCTGATGACACTGATGAGGAGGCCGGACCAGGCGGAGCTGATGAAGCTGAAGCTGGACCAGGCGACGGCGAAGCTGATGAAGCTGAAGCTGGACCAGGCGACGGTGTGGGTGAAGACAGGGAGGCTGGACCAGGCGACTGTGTGGGTGAAGACAGGGAGGCTGGACCAGGCGACTGTGTGGGTGAAGACAGGGAGGCTGCAGCTGGCGTAGGTGAAGACACGGAGGCTGCACCAGATGAGGACGAAGCTGAAGCGGATGAGGAGGCCGGACCGGGCGACGCTGAAGCCGAAGCTGGACCGGGCGAAGCTGGCCCGAGGAGCCCCGGTCGGGCTCCTCGGGCCCCCCAGCTGACGAGTCTTGGGGCTGGACGGGCTCCTGGGGCCCTCCAGCTGACGAGGCAGGACGCTGGACGGGCCCCCCAGCAAAAACAGTCTCAGAACCAGTGGGCACCGGAGCCCCTGGCACACACAGAACAGAACCAGCAGGTGCGGAGACCTCTGGCAGGAACGCAACAGAACCAGCAGTCACACGGGCCTCTGGCAGGGACGCAACAGAACCAGCAGGCACACGGGCCTCTGGCAAACATAAAGCAGACTGCAGCTGCACTGAGCAGTGACTCAGCTCAGGCAGCGACAGTCCGGTGCAGTCCTCAGCTGGCTTCTTAACCTCCAGGGGTCCAGAGTCAGCTGGGGGCTGAAACCCAGCCTCTGGGGAGGCCCTGGAGTGTGTCTCAGTCTCAGAACTGGCCAGCTCTTGAGGAATGTTTCCATTGTTATTGGGTTTGTCTCTCTGCTTAGAGTAAGAAGTTGTTGAACTGTCCATTATGGGTTGGCTTGCATGTACAGGAGGAGTAGGTGAAAGTGAAGGCTGAACAGGTGGTGGAACTAATTGCTGACCTGCAACCTGAGCTGGTAACTGAGCTAAGGGCAAGTGAGCAGCTGATGCTGGAGACTGAGCTAACGGCTGTGCTAACAGTGGGAAAGGCGACTGCTCCTGAACGACCTGCCCTGGCTCCTTAACCTCCAGGGGTCCAGAATCAGCTGAGGAAGGTGGCTCAGCTTCTGGGGAGGCCCCGGAGGGGGTCGCAGTCCCTTGAAAAACAGGGCTAGCATCTCCAATCCTGGAGTCAGTATTAACCGTACCCTTTAAAGCATCCCTGGATTCAGAGGGTGCATGAAGAGAGCCCCTTAAATCCCTGGGACTGGAAAAAATGGTCTCCGAAACCACAGTCTTTAATTTTGCCGCTTCAGCATTAACTGAGACAGTGATATCTGATCCTGAGCCCATAGAAACTTTGGATTCAGTCTCTGGGGTAACACTTTGCAGTTCGGAGAAAGCAGAAAGACAGTCTTTACCACTCACCACAGCTGGCTGTGTCATAATCTCAGAGTCCAGCTGAGGAGAGGAGCGCTGGCGGCGCATACGCCATTTCTTGCGGGAGGAGGAGGCAGAGAAGACGACAGAGGAGGCTAGTGATGATGGGGAAAAGGAAGCTGGCTCCTCATCGTCTGACCACATAGCTGCGAGGAAAGAGGCAGGTGTGTAGTGATCAGAGCGGGACGCGGAGGCTGAAGAATTCCTTGGCACTGGCACGGATACAACTGTCCGCGGTAAAGTCTGCTGCTGCGTTGCAGAGAGCTCCGTCTGCTGCTGCCGCGACTGTCCGGAGGAGATCTCCATCGGCTGCGACTGCAGCAAGGCCTTCCGGGAATCGACGCGCTCTGACCGCTCCCGAGCCCGCCACGCCTCCTGGCCTCGGCCTAATTCTCCCATGAAATCTCCATAGCAGGAAAGCTCACGAAGGTAAGGATTTCCTTCGACGATCGCCTTAATAGCGTTTAGTCCAACAGAAATTGTCCGTGGGTCCGTGGCGCGGGTTATTCGGCTCATCAGACACTGTACGCGGAGAATATCTTCCTCACGGGCGGAGCCTGCGGGGTCCATAGTATGGTTGGATCGTGCTGTCACGGCTGGCGGCGTGAGCCGTGTGGTGTAGGAGGAAAAGGACCCAAAATGCAGGCAGTTGACTGGTGATGAGAATGAAGTTTTATTTGCAGAAGTGGAGCGACTGAACAGGTAGTGAGACAAGACGAATGACTGAAAAAACCTAGACTGGGAAAACTAAATAACAAACCTAAGCATGAAATGGGGAGCGGAGAATGCAGAGAGACATAGTTACACCGAGAAACACAGACGATCCGACGATGAACAGAAGCCAACACACACTATAAATACACACTAGGTAATGAGGAGATGACATGCAGGGGTGGACACAGCTGACACTAATGGACATGATGAGAGGCAGACCTACAAAGTAAAACCGGAAACACCCAGACTGTTTTGCAACAAAAACACAGGGACCTGAACGGAGCACAGAGGGGAGACACAGGTAGGGATAATAAGCACGACAACCAACCCAAAGAATTAATACAGAATCAGAATAAACACCAAACACAAGATGAACCCAAAAAGAAACACAAAACGCTGGGTCAACGACCCAGGATCATGACAGTGTTAAAGAGTAGCTTGAAATTTGGAGCTGCTCGCATAAAGGAGAAATCAACAATATTCAGCATATGGACACCACGGCGCCAGCTGCTCAGGCCCAAGGCTGGAGCCGATCAACAACTCCCTGATAACGACTGTGTGATGACTATTCTTCCCATCCCATGCAAGGCCACCTGGATTGGCTAGCAGACTGTTTACTTAGCCTGATAGGGTGAAGGACACTGTCTCAGCTGAACTATGGACACGCACACACATACACTTACACTGATAGGCACTCACACATCCCCCGTCCCCTTCCAACGCCTTCGATGCTTGTTGCCTCCTGGGAACACGAGGCGGGTCTGGGCCCGCGCTGGAGAGTCGGCGCAGTGGCAGGTTGGCTGCTGTGTTGCCTGGGAGAACTCCTTATCCCCTACCCAACCCTGTTGCTGGTCATGTGCTCTATAATGTTGTACTGTGGACATTTATGTGCTTTTCTGTGCAGAGGAGTTTTTTTTGTTTCCTGTTCTCATGCTGTCCTCCTGTAGCCCAGCATGAGTAGAGGTCTCTTTTTTTCCTCTTGTACCTTTCCTGCTGTAGTGTACATTTCAGTGATGTCATGTCTGTGTTGTATGTGTAAGGTCGGGGGGCGGGTTCATTCCACTGCAGGGCAACCTGCCACTGCATGTGGCGAATAAACTTTGAACTTGAACTTGAACTTGACAAAGTCGCTAAGTTGGCAACTCTGCTTTCTCTGTCTCCCTCCCGCTCTGTTCCGGTGCTACTGCCAGTGTAACTACCGCCCCTCCCCCCTCTATCCAGCGCAAAGCACAAGGCTCACATGAGTGAAGCGGAAAAAAAAAACCCACAGCTCGCGATAAGGAGCCGGCTCGCGTCGTAGAGCCCTGCACCCTTAGCGGCAACAACTCAATCAAGCATTTGCAGTAACTGGCAATGAGTCTTTCACATCGCCGTGGAGGAATTTTGGCCCTCTTGTCTTTTAGAATTGTTATAATTCAGCTACACTAGAGGGGTTTTGAGCATGAACCACCTTTTTGAGGTTGTGCCACAGCATTTCAGTCAGGTTCAGGTCAGGACTTTGACTAGGCCACTCCAAAGTCTTCATTTTATTTTTCTTAAACCATCAGAGGTGGACTTGCTGGTATGTTTTGGATCATTGTCCTGCTGCAGAACCCAAGTGCGCTTCAGCTTGAGGTCATGAACAGATGGCCCGACGTTCTCTTTCAAGATGTTTTGGTAGACAGCAAAATTCACGGTTCCATTTACCACAGCAAGTCTTCCAGCTCCTGAGGCACCAAAACAGCCCCACATGATCATGCGACCACAACCATATTTTGCTGTTGGTATGATGTGCATTTTCTAAAATGCCACAATGACACACACCTTCCAAAAATTTTTACTTTTGTCTCATCAGTCCAAAGACAATTTTCCCAAAAGTCTTGGGGATCATCAAGATGTTTTCTAGCAAAACTGAGATGAGCCATTATGGCTCTTTGCTCAGCAGTGATTTTCATCTTAGAACTCTGCCATGCTGGCCGTTTTTTTTCCTGTCTCTTTTTTATGGTGGAGTCATGAACACTGACCTTAATTGAGGCAAATGAGGCCTGCAGTTCTTTGGATTTTCTTTTTGCTGTGAGAGTCTATTTAAGTGATTTCTTGATTAAGAACAGATGTGGCAGTAATCAGACCTGGGTGTGACTGGAGAAATTGAACTCAGTGTTCTAAAGATGTGATACACCGTAGTTCATTTATTAATGGTGGTTGGTTTTCCCTTAATAATAAATACCTTCATTTGGAAACTGCATTTTCCAGTTTAGCTTAGTGGGATAAGCAGGTGCCCATATGTTTTCTTGTCTACCCTCACCGTACCTATCAAATAAAGACAAAGAAACTGCATTTTCTGTTTACTTCTGTTATCTTTGTCTAATATTTAAATTTATCTGATGATCTGAAACATTTACTGTAAGTGTGATGAACATATAAAAAATATGAAATCAGGAAGGGGACAAACAATTTTTCACACCACAGAACACTCATGTAAATTATTCATAAATTAAATGACACTGCATCAAACAAACGGCAATAGTTTGCCAAAAATGTAATGCAGACTGCAGTATTTTCTGTCATATTCAGCTGTGTGGAATGTAGTTATATTTTGAAGACTGAAGAGTAGAAAGCAGGAGACAGAAGTCAATCACAAAGCCAGTATTTAATACTAATTTAATCCAAACAACTGCGAAATCCAAATCCAAGAAAATATGCTGATAGAAAATGAAAAATATCTGTGTTTGCCATTTTCACCATCTGTTTGTTATGAAAGTATGCTACAGTTGAAGGATAACTAACTAACAAATACATTTAACCAGTCACAGCTTTATAGGATTAATGGTGGCCTGACTGTCTAGGGCCAGAACTAAAGAAACAGCCTTTGCTATAAATTCCTGTTTTAAATCTACACGTGGCAAGAAAATGAGTGAGAAACAAGGAGCACTGCATGCTAACAGAGCTCACAATTTACAAAATCAATGCCACATTTTATCCAGTAAGACTCGAAACTAGCAATTGAGACTATAAATTGATCGCTACAACATTTTTTGAGTCATACATCAAGTGAACCATTCCTATTGACTTCTAATATTCGGTCTTCTATTTGGAACTAGAGGATGTCCCATGCTGACCATTAGAAAGAATGGTCAGCAGTAACTTTAACCCTGCTGACCATTCCTCAATGGTTTCACTTTTCAGGCTCAGGTAAAGTACATGTAACAAACCTGGCACAGCCACATAGGGCTGCAGCAAATCAAAGCCTTTCTTTGCGAATAATCACCTGAACATGTTACCAATGTAATGTGCGATGGCCAACAAATAATACTTCAATCTTAGACAAAGAAAAGGCCAACATAAACATGATGTCAAACTGATTAAAGTGAAATGTTAACTGAGTCAAATTAGCCTGCTAATCTGGTCAGACTTCATGTTGATGCCAATTTCATCCAATTATCACGTTCTGTTGCCCATGCTGTTTTCCCAGTTGTGCAGTATTTCAGATTTAAAGTCATGACTTACATTACAAAGAGCTACGGACAATTCAGAGATGAGGCTTTCTAATCCTTTGTGGTGATACTGATCTCGATTTAAACAAGCTAACAGAATTTATAAAATATTAAAAAATGTGCCATAGCAATCGTCCATCCATTCATCCCTCTAGTGCTTATCCAACTCAGTGTTGTATACTAGTCATCAACATCTTAAAAATGAGAATCTTTCAAATCTAAAATAAATAAATAAGGCATGATTTGCCACCTTTGGCAATGTTTGGAACTCTGCCAGCCAATTTTAAGTTGGACAAGCACCTTCAATAATTTGGTCAACATAATTTGGTTTTGCTTGGTGGAGGAATCTTTTAATCTGCATTTGCATTGAGCATAACTTCTTCAATTTTCAGAATGTTGCTGGAAAATTCTGACGTATTAGTTATGAAGGAAGAATGTGATGTATTACGGTATTTTGGTCGTGGACTAGCACTAGTCTCAGTAGACTTTCTGTATCTCTGCACAGCACACAGTTCACAAGACATCAACAATGTGAAGAGTAGCTTTGACCTCTGTAACAGCTCAAACTCGGCATGCCAAGATGGGCACATCTGCTCTCTCTGTTCTCGTTACTAAAGGAGACTATTGGAGATTTAATATCCTCTTGTCAGCTGAGCAGGTGCAGTTTGTTGAAGAGCTGTATTACACACCGTGGCACACCTCAGATGTTTTGTCTCTGCGGTCGTATGGATTGGTAGCAAACACATATTTTTAGCTCTGCTCTGCTTGCTTTAGGTCACTTTAAGCAGCTCAGGATTTAACAAAATATAGATGATGGAAAAAGGGCTTTGGAGTATTTTGAAATATTGTACTGGTTCCCGGCAATTGTTCGGAACGCTATTTTCCATCCATCAAAACACAATTTAATACAGCTTTTGTTATGCATTTTAGTCTTTACAGGCCAATGTCTGCACAGTTCTCTATTCTCAAAGCTGTCATATTGAGTAATGACAAATGAATTATCGTTTCACGAATTTCATCATTGAATTCACATTTCAGTTAAAGCACGAACGTTAATCTCGCAGTAGTTGAGTGCTATTGTCGGAAGCATCAGAAAGAGCCGACAAGCAGTCATCAGTAGGATGCTACAGTGGTAAGGAAAAAAACTCAGAATCAAGTGAAAAGTGAGCGACATGAAATTTCAGCAGCAGGAAATGGGAATGTCTATTGCTTGTTCACATGGCAGTGTACTTGTAATTTCCTGTGGTTAGGTTAGGGTCTTAAAATTGGTAAATCTTTGAAAAGACAAGCACACGCTATAAAGGACAAACCCAAGACCTTTCCAGGTTATTAGCCACCTCTCCAAGAGAATGCAGAGTGCAGTCCAATAATTGTACACATGTGGCAGCTTTTGAGCACACCCTCTGTTTAACTTAAGAGTTCATGTCTGCACTGAGATCAAACATTTGTGGAACTGCAGGTTCACTCGCAGTTCCACATAGTTCAGTTCCTCGAATGAAATTGATGAAAGTGCAAATTTTATATTTAAATCTTGATAAATATTACATCTCATATTAGAGCAGGGCGATATGACCAAAAATATTTATCACGATATACATTTGAAAATTTGCGATAATGATAACTGACGATATAATTGACACTAGACAAAATACTTTACAACTCCACAACTTTATTAGTGCAAAAACAAACCCAAACATCAATGTATTTTCACTTAAACAAGCAGCTGTTTTTTATGTGCATTAAAGTTATATAAAAATTTTACAGTGCAAATGCAAATTCCTTGCTGACAGTTTAACCAAAAGCCATTTCCAGTGGAAATTGGCCGACACATCCTCAGCATAACCATGTATAATATCCACAAAACTTAAAAAGAGATTATACACACAATACGGTAATATTATGTTTAAGCACAGTATGTATCACTCCGCGAGGCTCTTGTCTACGATAGCCGTAATGCTCCGACAATCCATCAAGCGGTGCGGCTTCATAGCTTGTCATAGTCATACATAAACATTTGACAGATTTTCGAGCGCCGTGTACCACATAAAATTGTTTCGAGGTCAGTAAACACAACCAGAATTCATACATAAGGCACACGGGATTATAAGGGGCACTATCGATTTTCAGAAAAATCAAAGGATTGATTTTAAGTGTGCCGTATTTTCCAAAAAACATGCTCTACCAAAAATAGTGCTTTGTTGTGTATCTGGCGGACAAATGCCAAACCAGTTCCACACCACTGAAGTTGTAGCATTTCTTACAAACCAGTTCTGGTTCATCTGTTTCATTCAACGATCTGCTTTCGACCTTCTCATTCTCCATCTGTGTGTATGAAAACAAAGGAACTGCGCATGCGCGTTTTACCCATATTCTATCGCAATATTTCATTTTCTTATCATTGCCCAACATTATACCGGTATTACCATGAACGGTATGATATGGCCCAGCCCTATCTCAGATGGAATATTTATAACTGTTTTTGGAAACTGGGAGGCAATAACATGCTGTAACACTAACATTGCTTTTTAAGAATGATATGCCAAAACATAGTTATTTACACACACAGCAATTACAGATTAAGATTAGCTTTAATGTGGAGGCATGTTTCTGTCAGTGCAATATTTTTAACTTAATTTATAGTTAATATTTTCATTTATGCATCAAATCATCTTTTAAGATACCCAAATTTTGCACTGTTAAATGCGTTCCTCGACAACTTGCTAACTTGGCGAGTCTGCTTTGGAGCTAGAAAGGGCAGTACTGTTAATTTTGGTTATTACAGCTTTTAGCTCAAAACAGCTGATGAAAATATTGTTGTGAGAACCAGAATATTGAACCAGAATGATTGATTAATAAACCAGACAACTAAACAATTAGCTGAAACTGACTGTAAAGTAGGGCGGCTCAATTAATGGAATTTTAATCACTTTTACGATCTGGGCTTTCAACGATCATTAAAAGTGACTGAGCCAATTATTAGCACCTCCCTCGTGCTTTGCTCTCGCGCTGCTCCGTGTGGCAAATCGAGCGCACCTCTCTGCGTTTTGAACACACGTCACAACAATTAAGAGGACCCGAGGGAAGCTCGGAAAGCTAAGCAGAAGTTATTTGGAGAGGAGAGGATAATGGCTGCTGAAGAAAGAATGCCATTGGTTGAAAAGAGACGTAAAACGACTTCAGTGGTGTGGAAACATTATGGGTTCGCGGAGTCAGACGTGGATCAAGTAGACATAGTGTGTAAACTTTGCTACGGTGTCGTAGCTGCACCACAGAGCAACACTACAAATTTTTTCAATCATTTGAAGACCGTTCACAAAGAGAAAGAGAAAAACCCTCGACAACACCTTCTTCATCCTCACAGACCTCCATTCACGCTACCCTGCACAACGCGATTAAATATCCCACCAGCTCCCAAAGACGCAAAGAGATAACGCGGTAACGTTTTTCCTCGCCAAAGACTCAATTAACACAGTGAACAACCCCGGCTTTAAGAAACTAATCAACACTTTGGACAACAAACGGTATAACTTGCCATCTCGTCACTATTTTAGTCGAGTGGCGATTCCCGCTTTATATGATGAGTGTCATGATGGTGTCGCAAAGGAAGTGGCTACAGCCCGATATTTTGCCATCACAACGGACTTGTGGTCAAGCCGCACCATGGAGCCATATTTGAGCCTCACGCTACATTTCATTAACATGGATTTCAACATGAGAACGAAATGTCTCCAGACATCATTTTTCCCAGAAGACCACACAGGGCAAAACATAGCTGCAGGTCTGAAACAAGCACTGGATACGTGGGATCTGGAGGAGAGTAAACTCGTCTGTATAACCACAGACAATGCTGCAAATGTCATGCTGGCTGCACAACTGAATGGCTGGATGAGGCTCCAGTGCTTTGGGCACAGATTACATTTGGCCATAGGTGAGTAGGCCTAATTCCTACTGAATATGATGCACGACTTCCCACGACTCTCCATCCTGGCAAAGAAATATCTTTGCATCCCAGCCACAAGTGCCTCATCAGAAAGGGCCTTCAGCACTGGTGGAAATGTTGTTAACTGCCTGCGTGCATCCCTGAAGCCTGATCATATCAATAGGCTGGTGTTTTTGGCTAAAAACCTTTGAGAGGTTGCAGGAACCATGTTTTGTTGAGCCATTTTGAGATTGTATGGGACTTGGGCCTACTAGTTTTTATTTATTTCTTATAAAAGTTATTACTTTCAGTGTTTCATTTTATTTTTGTTCAGGCAGCAACTTTAGTTGACATACCTCAATGTCAGTTTGATGCAATTGTGCATTGTGTGGCTACACAGCTTGCCTTGATGTTTGGTTATTTGTATGCATAAATACAGGGAGTGCAGAATTATTAGGCAAGTTGTATTTTTGAGGAATAATTTTATTATTGAACAACAACCATGTTCTCAATGAACCCAAAAACTCATTAATATCAAAGCTGAATGTTTTTGGAAGTAGTTTTTAGTTTGTTTTTAGTTTTAGCTATTTTAGGGGGATATCTGTGTGTGCAGGTGACTATTACTGTGCATAATTATTAGGCAACTTAACAAAAAACAAATATATACCCATTTCAATTATTTATTTTCACCAGTGAAACCAATATAACATCTCCACATTCACAAATATACATTTCTGACATTCAAAAACAAAACAAAAACAAATCAGCGACCAATATAGCCACCTTTCTTTGCAAGGACACTCAAAAGCCTGCCATCCATGGATTCTGTCAGTGTTTTGATCTGTTCACCATCAACATTGCGTGCAGCAGCAACCACAGCCTCCCAGACACTGTTCAGAGAGGTGTACTGTTTTCCCTCCTTGTAAATCTCACATTTGATGATGGACCACAGGTTCTCAGTGGGGTTCAGATCAGGTGAACAAGGTGGCCATGTCATTAGTTTTTCTTCTTTTATACCCTTTCTTGCCAGCCACGCTGTGGAGTACTTGGACGCGTGTGATGGAGCATTGTCCTGCATGAAAATCATGTTTTTCTTGAAGGATGCAGACTTCTTCCTGTACCACTGCTTGAAGAAGGTGTCTTCCAGAAACTGGCAGTAGGACTGGGAGTTGAGCTTGACTCCATCCTCAACCCGAAAAGGCCCCACAAGCTCATCTTTGATGATACCAGCCCAAACCAGTACTCCGCCTCCACCTTGCTGGCGTCTGAGTCGGACTGGAGCTCTCTGCCCTTTACCAATCCAGCCACGGGCCCATCCATCTGGCCCATCAAGACTCACTCTCATTTCATCAGTCCATAAAACCTTAGGAAAATCAGTCTTGAGATATTTCTTGGCCCAGTCTTGACGTTTCAGCTTGTGTGTCTTGTTCAGTGGTGGTCGTCTTTCAGCCTTTCTTACCCTGGCCATGTCTCTGAGTATTGCACACCTTGTGCTTTTGGGCACTCCAGTGATGTTGCAGCTCTGAAATATGGCCAAACTGGTGGCAAGTGGCATCTTGGCAGCTGCACGCTTGACTTTTCTCAGTTCATGGGCAGTTATTTTGCGCCTTGGTTTTTCCACACGCTTCTTGCGACCCTGTTGACTATTTTGAATGAAACGCTTGATTGTTCGATGATCACGCTTCAGAAGCTTTGCAATTTTGAGACTGCTGCATCCCTCTGCAAGATATCTCACTATTTTTGACTTTTCTGAGCCTGTCAAGTCCTTCTTTTGATCCATTTTGCCAAAGGAAAGGACGTTGCCTAATAATTATGCACACCTGATATAGGGTGTTGATGTCATTAGACCACACCCCTTCTCATTACAGAGATGCGCATCGCCTAATATGCTTAATTGGTAGTAGGCTTTCGAGCCTATACAGCTTGGAGTAAGACAACATGCATGAAGAGGATGATGTGGACAAAATACTCATTTGCCTAATAATTCTGCACTCCCTGTATTATGCAGTATTTTGAAGTTCACTAAACATAGATGTTTACATTTTTCATTTATTTTTTATATTGCAAACATTTGCACTGTTATCAGTATTTCCACACTATTTTATATTATTTTTTTGACAATCTTTAAAGCCATTATTCAATACATTGTTATCGTTAAATAAATATCGTCAAATAATCAAGATCTCAATTTCAGTGAAAATAATCATGGTTATTATTTTTGCCATAATCAAGCAGCCCTACTGTAAAGTTCATTCGGGCTAAACATACCTCTAATTTTGACTGATAGTTCTCTATATGTTATCGCTACCACAAATTCTCAACTTGTCACATTATTATTTGATACACTAAAAAATTTATTACATGCAGACATTGTAAATATGCCCTTTTTCACTATATAATAACTTAAAGCCCAAGATAATAGGCCCTTTTTAATGGCAACCAGGTTGGCACAAACTATTTTGCAATTGCAGGGCAACCACAGATGTAAGTAATAAAATTAAAAACTGCTTCCATTTGTTTTGAGGTGCCCCTCCCACAAATAAGCATGAACCTGGGAATGGGCCTATTTAAGTGGAACAGGCCATAATTAAATGTTAATGCTACAAATGTTACTAATCACACCTGTATTTACTCTCCATTGATGTGTCAAAATAACTGCTGTAAAGAGTATCAGTTTATTGGTGGCTTTAAAGTCCTGCACTGCTTCAGGCTGCCGTGAAACATATAAAATGACTGTATGTTCATTACAACAGGACTTGTCCCCCAAGTAATAAGAAAAACAGGCATGTAAGTGTCCTACTTAATGGAAGTGTCTGCACTTTGTTCAGCCAGAACATTTCAGCACAAGGCCTTCATCAAGGTGTTTTATGAAGCTGTTAAGAGTGTGTTTGTAAAGTTTTCAGACCCTTTCAACTTTGCCACATTTTGTTTTTTGTTTTTTTTGTGTGTGGTTTTTTTTTAGAATCAAATGGGTTTTTTTTTTCTTTTCAATTTGCACACTTTGCTCTACAATAACAAATCCACAACTCCCATAAAAGTCCTGCTATGAGTAAGAGTCGAAGAAATTAAGATTGAGAAATTATATTTTCAATGAATACTTCAATGAATACTAATGAATGACACGTGTGTGTGTGTGTGTGTGTGTGTGTGTGTGTGTGTGTGTGTGTGTGTGTGTGTGTGTGTGTGTGTGCCAAAAGTATAATCATTTGAAGACTGGTGTTTTTCCAGATTTGGGTGTACTCTGATGTACCGCCTGAATGAATTCTAAGGATAAACTATAAAATACACAAAAGCATGTCTTTTTTTCCAGTCCCATAAGAGCACCGTTCACTCCAGCCTAATGAAGCACGCTAACCCGTCTACCCTTCCTTATCTTCCTATCATCTGTGGCCTCACCCCATAATCAGCCTCAAGGTTCTAGAGAATAAACAGCAGCAAAAGTGTCACAGCACCTTCCCGAATGGCCTGGCTATTTCTCCGCCTTGCGTTTTTTTCATAGTTTTGTAGTATAGTGGGTAGATTAATTAGAATAAAATGAGGAGAATCCATATTAAATTTGACACAAAGTGTGATAAACTTAAATATCAGTTGAAATATCAGTTGGGAGCAGTTTAAAAAGATACTATTCCAACCATGCTGTCAAATTAATAATATTTTAATTATATTTTAAGAGCAACAATGCTTTTTTTTATGTTAAGACTTATCAGATCTATTTTGCAGTTTCTTTTCCATTATGCTCTAATTTAATCAGGTGTATCTAAATATTAGCGAAGCAATTTATCATTTAGCAGAGTAAATCTAGCTTGGGTTATCATACCTGCAGGGCTACACATTAGAAAATGTGATCATTGAGAAGATTACACATATGGTGCCATGAGTAACAGAAGCAGTACAAAGAGAAAAGAAAAGCTACTTCTGGTGTAAAATGAGTTGGTTGCATCATTTTTCTATTTACAAGTTAACCTCTGCACAGTAAACAAAAATAATTACAGTGTATGGAGGATGACATTTGAAAGTACCATTGTGCTGGGACATAAAATGGGCCCGGGCATTTTGACTAGAAACCGGCCCACCAGGTATTAAAGCCATAAAGCCTTTGAATGAAAACAAACTTCATGCACAGTTCATAACTTCCCTTCAACTCATTCATGTCACCTAAAAGGTAAACCTGTTTCTCCATCACCTGTTCAGCTCTGATGATTCAGTAAGGACATCTCCTGGTTTCATCTTCATGTTTCCCTCTCACCACATATCCGAACCGATATCATGACCAGCAGCTTTTACAGCTGTGGCTCAAGCAAACATCAGCTGATACTAGAAATTAATATTAAATAAATTCTAACAACAGCTGATCAAGCTTAAACATGCTGCTGTTGTTTAGCGCGACATCTGCTGGTGTGTGAGAGAAAAGCCGATCAGCTGATCATTGATCAGTTTCATGATTGAAGCAGCAACAGCAGAGGGAGGGGGAGAGCTGCGCAGCGTGAAGACAGAATAACTCCAGCTTTGTGTCTTTTTCCATTCTAGCTGAAGTCCTGGACAAAATATGAAACGCGTAATATTTTCTCTGAATACGGGACGATTCCTTTTCTTACGGGACGGTTGGCAACTCTACTAACTAACCTCAGGAATAAAATAAAGTTCACTATCAGTAACATCATAGCACCCACCCAGCTGTATAGAAACTCCATCATGCTAGCTAGTAGGCAGTACGAGTTATTGTAACTGACTGTAAAAAGTCAGCACAACGAAAATAAACTCCACCTAAACTTGGTTTATATCTGACCCAGATAGACTGCAGGTCATAACTTCTTACCTGAAGTTCAGTTCACCTGACACTCGGACCAGCGGCCGCCTCGGGTCTCTCCTCCTCCTGCCTCCCCTTTCCCTCATCCACCTGCTGGCCTCTGCGAAAGCTCTGCCATAGCCACCACCAAACAACTGAGTTATTTTTACACATCGGCCAGCATCTGGCCAATCCACCACCTTTCATTGTTTATGCTGTTACAAGAAAAAACAAAACAACAAACAAAAAAACAAACAAACCATTGGCCGATAAAAACAAAAAATCACATCGGCCTACCGGGCATTTGCCCGGTATACCCAATGACCAGTCCAGCTATGCCTCTGTGACATTCACAATACAATTCTGGTTAAATGCATCGTCTGCTTCAACTTGCAATAGTTACCAGAAATATTTTGTGGATATGTCATGTATTTGTGATACTTTTTTCAAGTACTTTAATACATCCTGAAGTTTGTAAAATTATTTTTAGTACAGAAGCGAGCCAGGTTTAAGACTCAGGAGTCATTGTGTACGTGGGAAAACTTATCTTTCAGGGATTTTTACCAGAATTTTCTTGCACATAGCAAGTATTGTCTGAATGAGTGTAGTTTAGCCCAAAGCATCTCTTTTTCTACAAATCTAAACTAGTGATTTTGGAGACCAAATCAGAACCAAAATGAGTCTGGATATAACACTTAACAGGTGGACAGCAGAAAAAAAAACACTTATTATTCAAGCTAATGCTATTGTTAATCAGTGCCTTAATCAGCTTTCTTTCTTTACCCTCTCCCTGTGATTAGCATTATACACAAGAAGCATTACATTTCAATCTAAAAGATAGGATAACTCTGCTCAATTTACATGGTTTTCTGGCTTACAAGTTTAGTGCTAGCTTCGTAAGCATGGTAGTTACAAGGGAATAACAATCTTACATTAAGAAATGGTGTAATAATAGCTCTATATATTGTATAGATACACAGTAAGCACACACATATTATAGTATAAATGAAAAGTTTTAGGCTATATATGTGGGTCATATCTAAATCATAAAAGCTTAAGCTTAGTCAACTTGGACAAAGTTGCATGTTTAGCTAGCTCCATGTTCAAGTTCCTGACGTAATCTTTGCCTAAATATAGTATTGCCATATTTTTGTACTCCGCTTTAAGACTGTGTACTGGATGAGACACTTTACTTTTTATGTTGGTAACTTAATCTGTTTCCAGTTGCCTGGTAACCAGACTGAGCTACTTTCGTTTATAAGTTTCTAAAGCATGTAAATTAATTAAGTCAAAGCAGTAATTACATGAAACACAGCATTTGCAGGTAGTTTCTAATTAAAGCTCAAACATTTGTAACATTTGCTAATGTAATACCTCAAATTAGCCATAATTTTGTGTGAAACTTTAGAGGTTTAGATGTTTTTGGATATAAATTCCAGCTAGTTTTCTCCCATCATGCCTTGGCACATGTGCTACTGTTTAGATGTTCTTGTTTTATTGTTTATGGTTATGTTACTTTTAACTGGGGTCCGTTCTTCGTACCTCGCTTACTACATCCAAGATCAAATGACACATCCAAGATCAAATGACACATCCAAGATCAAATCATCGCGCTAACTTTGAGCTCGCTATTCCGGTTCTTCGAACACACGTGTTGTTGACGATTAGTATAGCTGGATGAAGTAATGTGAGATCACTGGGTGGCTTAACAGGGGCTACGCATCGATAGTAGAAACATTGATGGGCAACCCTTTGACTGGTCGGCGAAAATGTCGAAGGACCGCGCTCGGTATTTTTCAGCAGCAGAGCAAGAACTCTTGATTGAGGGATTTCAGGAGTTTCAGAGTTTCATTAAAACGCAAGGGAACACTGCAAAGGCTGCAAAAGCAAGGAGAGAGGGCTGGCAGAAAGTTGCTGACAAATTAAACTCGTAAGTAGGGATGGGTATCGTTTAGGTTTTATCCGATACTGGTGCCAAATCGGTACTTTTGAAACGGTGCCGGTGCTCAAACGGTGCTCAAACCGGTGCTTAAAGAATGGAGAACACAAAATTGGTCCAAAAACCTCTCATGTTCAGCTGGTTTTTGTAAAAAGATAACAATGTTAGCCTTTTCTGCAGCTATAGGGCATATATGGGATCACTCTTGGCTGGAAGCAGTGCTTAAACAATGGAAAAAACACAAACTTTATCCAAAAACCTCTCATGTTTAGCCGTTTCCCTCTTTTTCTTTGGTCATTTTAGCCTTTTTGGCCAGGGTGAAGGGAGTATCTGCCATCAAACAAGAAGACAGCCGCATGTAGCTATGATGATGTTTGCTAGTTCACCTTACCTGCATTAATGTAATAACGTGGTTAGCCTACTCAACGTAAATTACACACGAACAACATTAAGCTACTCACGCAGAGAAGAACGGCTGCTGCTGCATCATCATCCGTCATCATTTCTGCTACACTGGCAGGGCTAGGGGCCAGGACTCTATTCTTCGTGTTTTTGGGGATGTTGCTAACTCCGGGTCTGATAACAGGCACCACACCCGAGGTAGATGTGCACGGTGTGAGGTCTCACAGCAAGCTATCAAATACAGCGCATTTCTTGGCTTTTAAAAAAAAACGCTATGCGTCGCCAGGTGTTTCATCGGATTCGAGGTGTTACCTCCTTTGACAGTATCACAGTATCAGCTTAAAGCACTTGTTGCAGGCTGCTGAGTTTGCATATTTTGCTGTGAAGTACAGCCAGACTTTTGACCGCTTCGCCTTAGGCATTTTTAATCTGTAGCTCTGCTCTAAAAGAACGTACGTACCTGGACCCGCCTACTATCCTCGGAAATGTAAAATGATTGGCTAGAAGTGTATCACAGCTCAGGAAAAAAAAAGCACCGAAATAAAGCACCGAAATGTGCGCTGCTTTTCGGTCTGGTTACTACCGTTTATGTCAGAACCGGTGCCATAATGGCACCGGACACCGGTACCCATCCCTACTCGTAAGTAATTTAATAATAATAATAATAATGGATTGGATTTATATAGCGCTTTTCAAGGCACCCAAAGCGCTTTACAATGCCACTATTCATTCACTCTCACATTCACACACTGGTGGAGGCAAGCTACGGTTGTAGCCACAGCTGCCCTGGGGCAGACTGACAGAAGCCAGGCTGCCATATTGCGCCATCGGCCCCTCTGGCCAACACCAGTAGGCGGTAGGGTAAATTTATTATATTACACTATATTATATTATATTATATTATATCATATTATATTATATTACATTATATCCTCATTCACATTAGAGCCACGACAGGACCCACCAGAACATGGGAACAAGTAAAAGTGAAATATAAGAATATTCTACAGAATGGTAATATTTATGTCACGGTTCGGGGCAGCGGCCGTGTGAAGAGTGGAAGGAGGACTCAAATGCAGCACTTATTCAGATGTGAAGGGTGATTTATTAACAATACCAGACATAAAGTGGAGATGGCAAACAGAACTAAGGACGAACTAAACTGGGATAAACTACACAAAGGAGTGGCAAACCTGAACATGAAGGGAGAACAGCAGGGAGAGCACGCAGGGGATTTCACAAGGTATGAATACAGACGACGCGACGAGGAACAGAGGCAAACACACACTATAAGTACACAGAGAGACACTGGGAAATCACACACAGGTGGGAGACACAGCTGGACCTGATTAACCTGACGAGACAGGGGAACACTAACACCAGGGACCAATAGAGGGAGCACAAACCCAAAACCCAGTATCTAAAATCCCAAAACACAAACCATCCCAAAACAGCCCAAGAATAATAAAGAGAATAATAACAATAAGGAACACAAACACAAAGTCACTGAGTCATGGCCGCAGGACCATGACAATTTATCACTTATATTGCTTTTAGTCTCTTGAAAAGAGACCCTGAAATAATCTGTTTGTTTGTTTATAACAGCAACCAAGAAAAGGGCAGAGCAGAAGAAGACAGGTGGTGGTCCTGCACCCCCTCGTCAACAAGTTGGTTAAGTAAATAATACCCTCACGGGAAAATCGATATCTCTCTATGAGCACACTGTTGCGCTGAGCTAAAGGATCCTGTCTATCCCGCAATATACGCTGAGTTCTGAAAACTCTCCTTATCAATCTTGCACCTTCCGCAATGGGTTGCTCGCGTATACAGACAGGACATGGCTGCGACAGACTTCCCAAATCCACCTTCGCTTTTATAGCCGTGGTCTCTCATCTTGATTACACGAAGTAATTTACAATTACAACTCTAAAATATGACTTACATCTGAAATAATCAAATACATGAAATAGAATGATTAATAGTACATTTCCCTTTTTTTAGGAAATGACCTGTATGTATCTGTATGGAATCAATAAAAGAATCAAGTACTGCATTATCTTTAGTTACATTGATAATATTTATTTGTGGAAAAACAGTGGTAAAATATCGCTGTTGCTTTCGTATACATGAAGCGGACATACCTGAGTGTACGCGATCTAATCTTGTTTACATAAAGTAAACCTGCTCCCGAGCAGATTTACGCTTACGGATCTGTTGCTATGACAGCAAGTCCCAGATGAGCTTCGGAGAACCGAACGATCCAAGATCACGCGAAATCGTCAACAATCAAATCCAGCTAACTTACTTAGCGAGGTATGAAGAACGGACCCCTGTTCTCTTAATTATTGTGTTTATCCTGCGGTACAAAGTCACTGACAGTTATTATTTTATAGAAATAATGCAGTTCCATAAGTGAGTTCTGTTGTGCTGTTATTGACCCTCGAAGCACAGTGTGGCACAAGCCTTTTAATAAAGAGCTCCCCCTACCAGCTTGGGGTCAAACAGCAAGCTCAATTCCTGTGTGGTGCTTCCTTGTTAAGATTCTTCTGCTTGCCACAATACAAAAAGGATGAGAACCAAAAAGGGAGAAATGTGTGAACAAATGAGGGAGACTACAATCACAAATGTGCACTGTATTTTGTAGGCTGAATTTCTGTATTTCCCATGTGATTTCCTGGGTGCAGGTTTCATGACCTTTAAAGACTGCTACAGAAATCCAAAAAGGTGCACAAACCCAGAGTTTAAAAAAAAACACACACACACACAAAGAAACTGGACACACGTGAGAGATAACAGCACACACCAGGCTGATTGGACACAGGTGAAAATAAGTGGATTCTTTTTTATTAACAGGTAAAACCAAAACTAGGGGAAGACAGGGAAACTAACACAAACACAAGAAACATTCACTTAGAAAGATGAGAAAGAATATCATAAATTTAAACAGATACTAAAACTAAAATACTGAACACAACCAAGCCTGTGGCAGGTGTATGGTAAGCTGCAAAAAATAGATTTGTTAAAGTTCAAAGAAACTCTAAATCTAAAGAACGAAGATGAAGAAGTCAGTTTTAAAAGGCGACCAAAGATAAATGAAACGGGAAGCATAAAGAATAAACTAAACTTAAAAAACAAAAACCTGACACAGACTTTAAATAAATTTCCTTTAGTTGGTAGAAGTTTGTTCCATTTAAGGAAAAGTAAAAGCCTTAACCTCACCAAGAGTAGCCTGGGTAGATGAAAAAACAAAAGCAGAGCACTACAATTCCATGCACTAAGCACACCTTTAATGTCTTCGTATGCTTTCTGTGGACTGGCCGGTAAGTGACTGTCAAAATGGTGTATTGTAGATTATCTAAAACAAAATTCAGTAAACAGTTTAAGCCTTGCTGCTAATTAGACTCCTGTGTTTATTACATGTGGAGAAACCATAGCAACACTGCTTCTGATAGCTGCCCTAGCAAATATTGACTGAAACTGCTGAAATTTCAAAAATGGATTGACTTACACCTTTTCTTGTGGTAAGAAGATTTGAAATGTGATGATACAAAACCCATTATCAGTGTTGGGGAGTAACGGAATACATGTACCACCGTTACGTATTTAAAATACAAAATATGAGTAACTGTATTCCGTTACAGTTACCGTTTAAAAAGGTGGTATTTAGAATACAGTTACTTTGTTGAAATAAATGGATTACACTGCGGTACTTTCCTGTTTCATTTTGTCGCGGGTCAGGACTGTTTGGGTTTTGTTTGACAGCTACGTTCTTTTGTTCCAGGCGGCAGCGTTACGGTTGCCATGGTTACAGGGCGACTCTCTCTCTCTGCGACTGTGTGTTTCCTGGGTGAGAGAGCGCCTTTTCGTTGTTGTTGTTGTTGTGCTAAGCTAACAGGCAGAATGCTACAAGCATAGCTCTAAAGAATGTAGCATCATGGGCAGTGTAGTCCGTGTTGCAGGGAGAATGGACTACTATACACGTTATGTGTCTGTGAGAAAAAGAAAAAGAAAAAATTGTGACTATGTTAATCCAGTTTCTTCCTCGTTCCTTAAATCCCACAAAAAAGCCTAAATTGATTAACTCTTCAAACACTGCCTTTATTCTAATTATCTAATGTGTATTTGTCGATAACAAAAGTTATGATCAAACAAATGGAAGGCCACAAAGCTATAAGCAATACTTCATACAACAGATTCACAGTATAAGTGAAATCACAAAAGTAGCAAAACCAGTGAAAAAACTGCTGGAAAAAACATAAAATGCATTAAGAAATCATCTGATATTAGATTCTTATTTAGTAATCCATGAACAGAGAACTAATTGGAGCTAGACCCAAGTGAAACCAGACCTGACTGCACCTTAATTAAAGCTGCTTTATTGACGAGAACGTGGTGGCACCTTAATGGGTCAATCATATATCCGGAGCACGATGTCACCACTAGGGGTGGGGTTTGATTATCGATTTATCTATTAAAATCGATTCTAGCTTGGATAATGTGATATCGATTCATTAAAATCCTGAATCGATTTTTTTATATAAATTTATTTTGCCCGAAATGCCAGAATCTCAGGTTAAACCTCACAAATTTTCAACAACCACCAAACAGCTAAAACAGTAAATGAGAGCAGGTACACGGATTCTGCACAAAGATGTAAACACAAAGCGCGGACCCGCTGAGACGTTGCCTTTCTCACCCGACAGGGTGCACCTTTAAGACCGATTGTCTGCATGATCAACTCGGTCACCTATAACATCTCCAAGTTTCTGGCTTCGAACCTCAACGAGCTGGTGGACAGCTCTGAACACCACATCCAGAACACCCTGGATTTTGTTGAGAAGGTGAGAGATGTCATTATGGAGGCAGATGAAACCATGGTCTCGCAAGACGTTACATCTCTCTTCACTTGCATCCCAGTCACAGAAGCATTGGAGGTAGTCTGTAAGAGATTACAGGATGACACCAACCTCAGCAACAGGACCACTCTCAGCATCGACCAAGTGTGTTTGCTTTTGGAACTGTGTTTTCATTCCACCTACTTCACATACAAGGTTCAGTTCTACAGGCAGAAACATGGGTGTGCCATGGGCTCCCCAGTTTCACCCATCGTGGCCAATTTGTACATGGAAGAAGTGGAAAAGAGGGCTTTGCTATCCTACCCTGGAACACCACCAAGCCATTGGTTCAGATATGTGGATGACACCTGGGTGAAAATCTGACTGCACTCAGACCAAAGGGGGCTGAATAATTATGCACACCCCACTTTGCAGTTATTTATTTGTAAAAAATGTTTGGAATCATGTATGATTTTCGTTCCACTTCTCACGTGTACACCACTTTGTATTGGTCTTTCACGTGGAATTCCAATAAAATTGATTCATGTTTGTGGCTGTAATGTGACAAAATGTAGAAAAGTTCAAGGGGGCCAAATACTTTTGCAAGCCACTGTATACAGACATAGGATACAATCATTACAGTAAGATGCTACTCACACAGCACAGCAGATTCCCAGCTCAAACTTTTAAAAGGGAGAGGAATGTGCCAGTCACAGAATCTGAAAGTAGTACAAATTAAAGACATAAACAAATTTTCTCAGGTAACTCCCAAAGATCATGCCCTCAAGTCAAGGAGAAACAATTAGAACTGGCTTTAAGTGTGGACAGAGCAGTATTCTCTAATGTAGTGCCATTTAATTATCTGAACTTTCAGGGGCAGAAAGGCAAATAAATAAAAGAGTGTATAGACAGAAATCACTCTACACCAGTGGTGGAACAATACAAGTGCTCGCAGGAACAGGTAGTAAATAAGGTTGCTCTTTAACCATATGTTGTTCTTAACAGTGTTCTTATTTGTCAGCATAACTTGAAATTGAGTATTTTACAGGCATAAAATCATTTTCCCCATCTGCTGGTGAAGTCTTCTGCTCACTAAGGTCAGCTCAGTTCCTGACTTATCTCATGAGTTTTCATCATCTGATGAGAAAAGTCTTAAATAATTTTATGACAGATGAATACAGGCAGGAAACTGTGTCTGAGTCTAGTGTCATCTAGCCATTGGGCAGGCAACTTTTAACTGATGATGAAATAAACAAAGACGCTGCCGGGCAGTGAGTGGGCAAGACTGCCCCAATCAGAGTGATAAATGTCTGTATGTCACCACCCACAAAGAAGGAGATAAAGTAGTGTCTAAAGCATTAAACTTTTCTTCTACTGTAAAAAAGTGTAAGACATATCTGTTGCATGAGGAGAGGTACTAGCACTTGTACTAAAGAAAGAAAAGAAAAACTTTTAATTTGTATGCGCTTTCAACAGGTGGTAAATGATGCTAACCTGAAGCAAACAAAGGAAATTTCCCTTCCTGGGCCCTGTGCTTCGTACGTCGCTTACTACATCCAAGATCAAATGAAACATCCAAGACCAAACCATCGCGCTAACCGTGAGCGCGCTAATCCGGTTCCCCGAACACACCTGCTGTTGACGATTAGTACAGCTGGACGCAGTAATGTGACATCACTGGGTGTCGTAAAAGGGGCTACGCATCGATAGTAGAAACATTGATCGGCAACCCTCTGATTGGTCGGCGAAAATGTCGACGGAGCACGCTCGGCTCGGTATTTTTCGGCAGCAGAGCAAGAACTCTTGAGTGAGGGATTTCAGGAGTTTCAGAGTTTAATCAGAACGCAAGGGAACACTGCAAAGGCTGCAAAAGCAAGGAGCGAGGGCTGGCAGGAAGTTGCTGACAAAATTAAACTCGTAAGTAATTTAATAATAACAATAATAATGGAGTGGATTGATATAGCGCTTTTCAAGGCACCCAAAGCGCTTTACAATGCCACTATTCAGTCACTCTCACATTCACACACTGGTGGAGGCAGCTACAGTTGTAGCCACAGCTGCCCTGGGGCAGACTGACAGAAGCCAGGCTGCCATATCGCGCCATCGGCCCCTCTGGCCAACACCAGTAGGCGGTAGGGTAGATTTATTATATTACACTATATTATCCAATATTATATTACATTATATTATAATATGTTATATTTTATCCTCTTTCACATTAGAGCCACGACAGGACCCACTAGAACATGGGAACAGGTAAAAGTGAAATATAAGAATATTCTACAGAATGGTAATATTTATCACTTATATTGCTTTTAGTCTCTTGGAAAGAGACCCTGGAATAATCTGTTTGTTTATAACAGCAACCAAGAAAAGGGCAGAGCAACAAAAGACAGGTGGTGGTCCTGCACCCCCTCGTCAACAAGTTGGTTAAGTAAATAATACCCTCACGGGAAAATCGATATCTCTCTATGAGCACACTGTCGCGCTGAGCTAAAGGATCCTGTCTGTCCCGCAATATACGCTGAATTCTGAGGACTCTCCTTATCAATCTTGCACCTTCCGCAATGGGTGGCTCGCGTAAACGGACAGGACATGGCTGCGACAGGCTTCCCAAATCCACCTTGGCTTTTATAGCCGTGGTCTCTCATCTTGATTACACGAAGTAATTTACAATTGCTACTCTGAAATATGAATTAAATCTGTAATAATCACATACATGTAATAGAATGTTAATAGTACATTTCCCTTTTTTAGGAAATGACCTGTGTGAAATCAATAAATGGATCAGGTGCTGCATTGTCTTTAGTTACATTGATGTTATTTATTTATGGTGAAACAGTGGTGGAATATCGCTGTTGCTTTCGTATGAATGACGCGGGCATACCTGCGTGGCCGCGATCTAATCCTGTTTACATAAAGTAAACCTGCTCCCCAGCAGGTTTACGCTTACGGCTCTGTTGCTATGACAGCAAGTCCCGGATGGGCTTCGGGGAACCGAACGATCCAGGATCACGCGAAATCGTCAACAATCTCATCCAGCTAACTTACTTAGCGAGGTACGAAGAACAGGCCCCAGTTTGCAATAATTAGTCTGTTTGTTTGTTTGTTTGTTGTTGTTAATGTGAATCTCTCATTGGATAGTGAAGTACAAAATTCCACAGCCAGTGACATCTGATGAATTTAGTTTAGTAAATCTGGCCAGGTTGTGCAATTTAGAAAAATGTGTGTACTTTATGTTATTAATTTTGTGGGTTTTTTAATGCAAACTTATTCCAGACTTGTACTTCTGTATCCTCTGTTTATACTATCAGTTATTACTCAGAGTGATTAAACATTTTGGAGAAAAATCATAAAAATCTATTAAAAGTGCAGAATATCAAAAGACAAGAGAGATAACATTCACATGCAGAAAAATCAAAGCATTCTGTAGTAAAACAGTTGAACTAACTGTGCAAAAGTTTCTCATTTTCTTTACTTTTTAAATTCCCTCTTTGCTCCTGCTGAGTGACTGCTGGCAGTTTTTGAAACAAAGCACTTTCAAAGAGAAAAACATTAAAGGTAATGAGGCAGATGTTGATTTTTTTTCCTCTGTGCTTGATGCTGGACTTTTCATGCTGCAGTACAGCATCAAAGGAAGCATGTAAAATATATTTAAACTGGTTATTACAATAAATGTGTTAGTAACACTTTTGTATTTCCCTATGATTTTGCTTAAAAAAAAAAAATCTATCCGGTCATTTGCCTCTACATTTGTTTTACATTATAGTTCCAGAATTATTCACTCACCCATCCAAATCATTGAATTCAGGTGTTCCAATCACTTCCATGGCCAGAGCAGACTAAGTGGATGCTAAACTTTCTGCAGAGCCAACTGCTACAGACCATAGAATTGATATCCATGACCAAGCAGCTGCCATGTCCAAGCCTTACATTACCAACTGCAATTAAAAGTATTGGATTCAGTGTAAAGCACACCACCACTGGACTCTAGAGCAGTGGAGAATCACCCTTCTGGCGTGATTGGATCTGGCAATCCAATGGATGAGTCTGGACTTGGAGGTTGCAAGAGGAACAGTACTTGTCTGACTGTACTGCACCAAGTGTAAAATTTGGTAGAGGAAAATTATAGCATGGGGTTGTTTCTCAGGAGTTGGGCTCGGTCCCTTAGTTCTATTAAAAGGAACTCTTCCTGCTTCAGCATACCAAGACATTTTGGATAATTTCATACTCCCAACTTTGTGGGAACAGTTTGGGGATGGCCCCTTCCTGTTATAATGACTCCCCACTAGTGAATAAAGCAAGGTCCATAAAGACACGGATGAGCAAGTTTGGTGTGGAAGAAAATAACTGGCCTGCACAGAGTCCTGACCTTAACCCAACCGAACATCTTTGTTATGAATTAGAGCAGAGACTGTTCTAATAACTGATGTTGACCTTCTCGTCCAACATCAGTGTCTGACCTCACAAATGCTCTTCTGGAAGAATGGCCAAAAATTCCCATAAACACACTCCTAAACCATGTGGAATGGCCTCCCAGAAGAGTTGAAATTCATAACTGCAAAGGGCAACCTGATTTTATATGAAACCCTATGGGTTCACTCAAGTTCAAGTCCATATAAAGGCAGAGGAGCATATTTTAGCAATATAGTATACTTGTAAAAGCCTGCAAAAAAAAACATGCTGTGCTCACAGCTCTTCTTGTATTTAGCCCTAATTCATGCTTAGGTGTTAGCATGTTCAGTTTGATGGTGAGCCTGACAATTCTACCAGCTAAACATGAGCAGGTCAGCAATCACCTCAAACTGCTTCTATCACCTAAGTTTGCATTCGTTTTAGTTTTAGCCAAACATAATCAAATATGGTTTTCTTTTTTTTGGAAGAAAATATATTTGAAATGCAATTTAAATGAATTTTGTTCACACATATAAAGTGTTTGCGTCAATGATAGTTTTGGCAATACTGAACTATATAAATGTATAAACAAAGACAGTTGAGCATTAACTTGTAGTCTAGTCTTGCTCAACATTGCTAAGGTCCTCTTAATTGTATGTGTGATACATAATAATGCACTATAATAATCAGTGTGTTGTGTTAAACTGAACAGGAACTGCAAATGTGTTGGATGTGAAAATATGCAGATTATCTGCTATAGTGAGCAGCATTTGTATCATCAAAGTTGTAGAGTGTTATCAGCCTGACCCAGTGAACGGCTATTATCAGTTTTTTATCACACCAAGTATCACCCGTAGGCAACCTCATTTACTCCCTAACAGACTCAGTAAGTTGTTATTGCCTCATTTAACAGTGGTCATGTCATGTTGCTGAAGAGAAATAATGGATGGCTTGTTTCCACTTTAAAAGAGCAGCCAAAGTCCATATATTATACTTTCCGTGGGTCATTTTTGACCCCAGCAGACCCTTGTGTACTCACTGATGCCGAAAGTGTTACACTATATAGGGTTCCACTATAAATTAGCCGAGTTCAAGATGTGTCCTCTGTTTTAAATTTTGTTTTGACTGACCCATTTCTTGATAAAGTTTTGGCACCACAGTAATTGTTTGGGGTCAGAATAAAGATAATGTGTCAGGGTTAAAATGATCCTTGCACAACATTAGCAACATGTCAGAACAGTTGACATCCACTGGAGAATTTGTGTATTTACATTTACAAAACCAATCAGAGTTTTACTGAACTAACAGCAGCCTGTTATATAATCAGGGATACTCGAGAATGAGCATGATGGAAGATGAATCACCTATTAAAATACTAGTAGGGTACAAGAGGATGCCTATTAACCACACCTAAGTGATTACATCAGATAATGCAGTGATTCCTGACATTAGGGACAAAACAGGTTTTAATTTTCTAAAATATATTTTTAGATTTTTTTAAAAAAACATTTACATATAATTGTTACACAAAGTTTTGGCTGTCTCACCATGTTCTGGTACAATCTCCCAGGTGTAATAATTTACGTTTTTGCTGGAGCAGTGCAAGGTTTTTGTCAACACCATCAGACACAAAGAAATGCAAAAATATATATTTTAAATTAAGTTGTTTCAGCTATTTTGACTATTAGCAGCTTCTCTATTCTATTGTTTATGCACATATGTTTTCAAAGTAATTATACCGCATTTAAAAGTAAGATTGTTTTGGCTTTTTATTATTAGAGTTACAGTCATACATATTTTCAGAAGCTTATATTTAATCTGTATAAGAAACAATCATATTAAGCAGCATGCAAATTACACATTTTTATTGAGAAAATTACGTATTTTTATTGGAAGATCATGAGGGAGGAAAATATATGGTTCTCCAAAAGAGAAAAATAAACAAAAACTCCATATTATGGAGTTGACAAGGTGCTGACGGTGGTGACACAAATCTGACGGTGGTGACACACTAGTAGAAAACAAGATATTATTTCTTTCAAAATGACCATTAAACCTTAACAACTTATGTAATATCACAAGACACATCATAACAATTCTGTTTTTGCACATGTCAAGTTCAACATCTTAATAGTTCACCAGCAAGTAGCTACCTAATACTCCTTGATTCCTAAAGTACTCTGTGGTTGTGTGTTTAGACCCCCCCTGTACTTTCTCTCCTTTTGTCTCTCTGTGCTTGTTTCCAAAACCTTCTCTTCTGCCTTTTTTCTCTTCCTGGTGTTCTTTATTTTTCCCTCTTTCACTCCATTTCTCCATCTTTCCCTTTCCTTTATGAGAAACTCTTTCTTCAACTCAGGCTGGCTGTTAATCTTCTCTCTCCTTCTTTTTTGATCATCCCTGTTCCTTCTCTTTCGTTTCTCTACTGACAGGTTCCCCTTTGCCATTCTAGCCTGAAATGTACCATCTTGTAATTAATATAATTTTTCTGACCCATATGCATTTATACAGATTAAGGATGAATATTCACAACACAATTATATATTAAGCAATAGAAATGCTATCCGGTCTTTAAGTCTGATGTCATTAGCCGTTTCCAGGTCCAAGCTCCGCTGCAGATCCCAAAGTCAAAGGAACTCTGCGGCATCACTGAGAGTTACAAACTGTCTAAATTCTTTCATCTTTAATAAAAAGATCAGTGTGGCTGCTCTACCAGGTGGAACATCCAGGCATCCATGAAAACAGAATATATGAAATTTAATAGAGTTATAATAAATTGCTTGTTTCCACCTAAACATGATATACCAGCTCTGCTATTACTTCCAACATAAATGAAGACAGAAAACTAAACAGCAGTGACTTCTGTAGGGTTGCTAAAGTTGGGCTAGCTGGTATATAGTAATGTGCTATGTGATCACTAGCAACACAGCTACAGTGGCTTGCAAAAGTATTCGGCCCCCTTGAACTTTTCCACATTTTGTCACATTACAGCCACAAACATGAATCAATTTTATTGGAATTCCACGTGAAAGACCAATACAAAGTGGTGTACACGTGACAAGTGGAACGAAAATCATACATGATTCCAAACATTTTTTACAAATAAATAACTGCAAAGTGGGGTGTGTGTAATTATTCAGCCCCCTGAGTCAATACTTTGTAGAACCACCTTTTGCTGCAATTACAGTTGCCAGTCTTTTAGGGTATGTCTCTACCAGCTTTGCACATCTAGAGACTGAAGTGCTTGCCCATTCTTCTTTGCAAAACAGCTCCAGCTCAGTCAGATTAGATGGACAGCGTTTGTGAACAGCAGTTTTCAGATCTTTCCACAGATTCTTGATTGGATTTAGATCTGGACTTTGACTGGGCCATTCTAACACATGGATATGTTTTGTTTTAAACCATTCCATTGTTGCCCTGGCTTTATGTTTAGGGTCGTTGTCCTGCTGGAAGGCGAACCTCCGCCCCAGTCTCAAGTCTTTTGCAGACTCCAAGAGGTTTTCTTCCAACATTGCCCTGTATTTGGCTCCATCCATCTTCCCATCAACTCTGACCAGCTTCCCTGTCCCTGCTGAAGAGAAGCACCCCCAGAGCATGATGCTGCCACCACCATATTTGACAGTGGGGATGGTGTGTTCAGAGTGATGTGCAGTGCTAGTTTTCGGCTACACATAGCGTTTTGCATTTTGGCCAGAAAGTTCCATTTTGGTCTCATCTGACCAGAGCAGCTTCTTCCACATGTTTGCTGTGTCCCCCACATGGCTTGTGGCAAACTGCAAACGGGACTTCTTATGGTTTTCTGTTAACAATGGGTTTCTTCTTGCCACTCTTCCATAAAGGCCAACTTTGTGCAGTGCACGACTAATAGTTGTCCTATGGACAGATTCCCCCACCTGAGCTGTAGATCTCTGCAGCTCGTCCAGAGTCACCATGGGCCTCTTGGCTGCATTTCTGATCAGCGCTCTCCTTGTTCGGCCTGTGAGTTTAGGTGGACGGCCTTGTCTTGGTAGGTTTACAGTTGTGCCATACTCCTTCCATTTCTGAATGATCGCTTGAACAGTGCTCCGTGGGATGTTCAAGGCTTGGGAAATCTTTTTGTAGCCTAAGCCTGCTTTAAATTTCTCAATAACTTTATCCCTGACCTGTCTGGTGTCTAAATCCAATCGAGAATCTGTGGCAAGATCTGAAAACTGCTGTTCACAAACGCTGTCCATCTAATCTGACTGAGCTGGAGCTGTTTTGCAAAGAAGAATGGGCAAGGACTTCAATCTCTACATGTGCAAAGCTGGTAGAGACATACCCTAAAAGACTGGCAGCTGTAATTGCAGCAAAAGGTGGTTCTACAAAGTATTGACTCAGGGGGCTGAATAATTACGCACACCCCACTTTTCAGTTATTTATTTGTAAAAAATGTTTGGAATCATGTATGATTTTCGTTCCACTTGTCACGTGTACACCACTTTGTATTGGTCTTTCACGTGGAATTCCAATAAAATTGATTCATGTTTGTGGCTGTAATGTGACAAAATGTGAAAAAGTTCAAGGGGGCCGAATACTTTTGCAAGCCACTGTATGTTAGCATAATATAAACACAGTGAAGCTGGAGGATGAATGCTAACTTTTTTCCACTTGATAAAAGTTAACGTGAGGGTTCCCGATGGTTAGGCTGACAGTGATCACTGACTGTTTTTAGCGGCTTGTTCAGATGTAATAGAACAAGATAAAAAGCATTAAAACATTTTAACAGCACAACAGGCTTAATAAACACAGAGTAGTTTAGGCCTGGAAGCAGGATTCATACATCATCACTTAAAGAACAGCTCTCGGGGCACAGCTAGCTCAGTAGATGCCACATGATCGGAAGGTTGGGCATTCAAATCCAACGAACAGCGGCTATCCTAGATTGGTAGCTGCCCACTGTATCACTGAGTGAATGGGTTAAATGCAGAGAACTAAGCATTTTCATACAGGATTAATAATGTATACATAAACAATGAGATTCAAGATAAGGCAAATTTGATAATATTTGACACATCTGTGAAGCAGAAATATCAGTAAATTACACAGGAAGTAATATATCTGAAATATTAGTAAAAAATAACTTAACATAAATGGTGAATAGCACACTTTTGTGGAATTTGTCAACACCATTAGAAAAAGGGTCAACACCTGATGGTGTTGACATCTGATGGTGTTGACAAAATACCCTACTTTCTCTCATAACACATGTTTTTCTGACAAAAGCCATCTTGTTTTTCATCAGTTGCTTATGGCCTCTACATTCTACCTAAATTAAGCTCTTTTTACAAAAAAATAAAATAAAATCTTGGATTACATCGACTTTGGTGTTGACGCGCTATGGTTGTGACACAGAGTTTTATCAGAAAGGTGTGCAATAAATGAAATAAAAACAAATAAATTATCACAGCAGTGACCTCATGGCATGTCTATCAAACAGGAAGTGGTAAAGGGGTCTTCAGAGTGTAAGCTACCCAACATTAATTCCTGATTTTTTTGTACTTTAAAAAAAATCTGATGGTGTTGACAAAAACTCTGGACACGATTTTAATCACTTAAAAAATATTTAAAAATAAATTTTCAATTGCATATTTTGATATTATATAAGGTATTGACTTAAATACTTAGTGACGAGAGCCATGATGTTTAATTTTACATTACTTTAAAAAAAATTTCTGTATTTTAATATTATCACACCTGCTTCTGGACAATGGATTTTTAAGGTACTGGTAATATATATTTACCATTTAAAATAAATATATATTTATAAAAAATGCAAAATCATACTTTTGTTGTATAAACATTGCCTTGGTTTGTCTTTTAGGCAGTTGGGTTAACACTTGTATGCATATTTTTAACCACAAAATTGGGTTTTATCTGCCGGACATGTTTTGTCCCTCATCTCAAGAATCACTGAATGGCCATTCAGTCAGTTGAGGGTATTCAATGTAGGTCAAAGAGTGACATGCTTGCAGGAGCTTTTAAATTATTATCATTATACTTTCCACTTCTTCTGTGATTTCTCAGTCGACAGCAAACAGTATGATATATTTTCATATGGCTATGATGCCTTCAGTACTTTAGCGGCTCAATGTAAGAGCAGACTGACAGACTGATTTGCAGAGGGGATTTATTGTCTCAGCCAAATTTCCGTTTTGTTATTGTTCATAGCTCTGCAAGCTCAGCATGTGTGCTGTCTGAAAAGAAGCCAGTGACAACAAGGAAAACAATAACATTTATTTATTGATTCATAGGGTATATATTTCATGATATAATAGCGATATATTATAATTGGCAAAGATACTATAATCCAATAGCATTTCTATACATAAATACAAAATCTGAGGTAGAGCCTCAAAGATTGATGAAGTTGAAAATAAATAAATGCATTTCACATATATTATATATATTTTCTTTCTTGTTTTTTTTGTTTTGTTTTGTTTTGGGGGGTTTACACACATCACACACATTTTAAAACATAATTGTTATAGTGTATATCTACTCTTAATTTTAAAATTAAATTGATGTCATGGGCTTTTGGAGGCACATATCTATATCCATAGGCAGCAGTACCTCGCATAGAACACACAGAAATATATGACATTACTCAAGTAATTAGAAATTTAACCTATGCATTCATAGGTCACACAATAAAGTGCCAAAAAGACACAACAGACGTAACAATAGGAATACTGGTACCATATGAGACAGACAGCTATTGTGTGATGTTATTTCTGAAATACATATAATATTCTACCATAAGAGGACATCTATAAGGCCAATGGTTACCTGAAGATGTTTTGTAACATATTGGCAAACATCAAAGAACACTACATGTTATATGAATGGCAGTATCTCGACCTCCTATACGCAGATGACACATTCCTTTTTTCTTTTAAAGATTGCTTTCTGTTTTCACTACAACCCTTATATAAATTGCTCTTTCTTTGGTTACTTATACTGCCCAAAGTTGACTTGCAGGCTAAGCAAATTAGCAGTTCTTTTTGGTTGCTGTTGTTGTTGTTTTGATTCTTTCACCTATGTAAAAGGACAACAGCAACCTTCTGTTTCTTTATGTAGAACATAAAGTTACCTAAAGTAAACATGCACTGTATTATACTATCGGGAGGAAAAGGACAAAGATTATTATACATGGACATCAAGTTACAGCAACACAAACTGCACATGCAAGCTCTTCATTACATTATATGGCTCCATGTGGTTTCAACTAAACCCTAATTTAGTTTTGTTTGTTTTTTTCTGAAAAATAAAGGCAGAGAATCTCTATAGAAATTGAACATAACAGGGCACAGAACAAGGCCCCGAGTGAAAGCATTAAAATCTCTCTCAGGGCAAAAAAGGCTTTAATCATTCAAGTCTTATAGCAATACGCAAACGGTCTACTACATCCAACATGATTTAAAATGCCAACCTGCTCATTTGGCCAGCCCTGCTCTAATTTGCATGAAAGCCATAGAGTTCAATGGTTTTTTTGGAGCAGATTAGTGTTCATAGTCTGCTTTACCCAGCTCGAGTTAATAATTTGTTCTCCAAGATCCCCACATCATCAGAAATGAGAACTAGGTGCATCAAACATCCTGTAAATCTCCTCTGCCTGTTTCAGCAATCTACTGTAAGACTGACCATGCAAACATCTGATTGACAGGTAAGTGGAAGTTCATGTGAACTAATATATAGACAAACACACACATACAAGCATACACAGACATACATTATTATCACATTGGAACAAATAGAGCTAAATGCACTACATATTACCCAAAGCAACACTGCCTAGCAAGCACACTATTTAACATCAGGGTATTTGTGCTCATCGATTGATCGCGTTTTGTTTTCAAACCATAAAACCTCTTTGATCACAATCTGTGCTATGTACATGTCAAGTTCTTGAAAATACATGGCTTAGAGAAATAGTTAAGGAGACATTTAAACTCTTGTCTACTGTTATAGAATCTATACCTGCAGCCTCCATTAAGAACGCTTACGCCATTCCACAATTCATCACCTGCAGTGTTAAAAGCATAGTAAAGCCAATTAGGAATTTTGTCAGCATGAAAATGCATATCCAACTGGTCAAATTGTGGAAAGTACTAATTGCTTTCGAGTGGATACATGGTGTTACTTTGAAGGTAATTGGTTGGCAGCCCACAAAGTAAAAGTTGGCTGCCACACATGTGACATTTCAAGAGGGTGCAAAGCCTGTCTGTCTACCTGCTGAGCTTTACTGAACTGTTCTTCAAGTTGCTGTGGCGTTACATAAGGAGATGACTTTTACGCCCCCAGAAACAGTGGCTCATTTGTGCTGAGGATATCTTAACAGGATGAGTTAAAGGGAAATATGTGCTAAATTACAGCATTATGGCTAATTCTACAGGATCACAGTGTGAGTAGAAGTTGGTGAGAGCTCAGAATTTACTGCCTTTTCGAATGAAACTAATCAGTGCATTGATGATCAACAAAACTGTTTCAAGAGCTAATTAAAGTTCCAGTTTTGAAATGTGACTTTCTTTTTAATTAATTTGACTCATAATGACCCTCCTTTAGCAGTGCACAGGGTTGGTCAAAACAGGCTAAATCACTTGTGTATCTTTTATATTCATTGCACCGAAGCAACAGCAAGCAAAACCAAAGCAGTGCTGCATTGAGATTATCTGACCTTTTGCAACACACTTCCACACCGTTCCCATTATAATTAAGCACTGGGGTGGCTCTGCTGTTTTCTGTGCACTGGCTGCTACTGTTCCCACAGCTACCAGAGTAGTCTGAAGGGATCGAGTATACCTGAGACCCTGTTTTCATGAGGACACACGTAGAAGCGAGGCATACGTCTGAAATGACAAAGAGGTCTCAAGAGCTCTACCACAAACAACAAGAGACAAAGTACACTTCCAGGATAGAAGGAGGCCATTTTCTAATCTTCATCTGCTCACATATAGCAGCAGTTCCTAATTTTTTGAGGACAGGACAACAACACACGCTTACTACTTGAAGAAAGTCTTTTTTTTGTACAAAATATTCCACAACTAGGGTTCAGAGAGGCATTACTGCCCCTCCCACACACACGCAGACACACAAATGCGAGTCCCTGTCTTGCTACCTCTATCACTGCTATATATATATATATATATATATATATATATATATATATATATATATATATATATATATATATATATATATATATATATATTACACTGTTACTCTACTGATGCGATGCATATTGGAAAGAAGGTTTCGTCAGATGGCTTAGCACTTTCACAAATACACGTCTAAAATATATGCACAAATAGCGACTACTAGGTTTTCAGACCTTAGAAGGTTAAATGGCCACGTTATCACCTTCTAGAAGAAGGCTAGACTACTCCTACGTTAGGAATGTGCTACTTTAAATTCTAGGACAATACAGCAAGAATACAACTTAATAAATAGACAAAGAGAGAGGGTATCACAAATGGTCCCTCGGGTTCAGAATGAAAAATAAACCCAAGTTTGTACCATACTGTAGAGTCATCTGAGGCCAAAGTGTATCTACGGAAAGTAGTAATCAGGATGCATTCGCTACTCTACCGGGATGTAAGAGGCACAAATTGCAGATCTTATAATCTATTTTTGACAAAGCAATAGCGACTGAGTGGAAGCCCATATGAATATACATATATACTGCTGGATAGGAACAAAATGTGATAACAGAGCAAATTGTGTTTTTTTTTTTTTTCTTTCCAGGCAGTTGATATTATTTGTATTGCCGATGGAATTTTGTACACAGATGGAACCAAACAAAGATCCCCACTGAGCTCGTTGTGCCGTTTTTTGTTTTTGGGGGGGTTTTTTCTCTGTCGCTCAATTTTCTTTTTGTTTTCCTGTGTCTGCTTGCACCAAGATGATTCATTATCTGTACACACGAATTTGATGGCACGCACATACACTTAAACTCACGCGCGCACACACAGAGAAATACACACAACTCCATAGGGAGCAACTAGGGTGAGTCTAATATTGCAAGTGCAGTCTGAGCTGTGTCATTTTATGACACAATTTTTCTCTTGGAATAAAGATCCCTGGGAAGGGTTCTGGAGTAATCAGCGGTCATGTGTGGGAGGCAATGGTAGCCCATTAAGAGTGTACAAAGCAGCAGTGGAAGAGTAGACTCCACTTGGGCAGCTACTCCTCCCTGAGAGAAGAAAGGACATGATGCAGACATAAAGGAAGAAGAGAAGGAGCTTGTTTCCACATCCACGATAAAGCAAAGAAGACAAGAAGCAAAGAAGGCTTAAGTACAGAGCAGGAGAGAGAGAGAAGGGAGAAGACGTGGGGATGGAGACGATTCCCACCACCCACCAGTGCCTCCTACAGGGCTTGGAAGTGGTGGATGTGGTGCTGTCAGGATGGCTGCTACTGGTAAGAACCAAGCTGGAAGTCCTTGGGGGGCAGCTTGAGGCCCAGGGAGCTGGTTCCCAGTGGGTCGATCATGTTCTGGTAGCGTTCTCCACGGTGCTTCATCAGGAAAGGACCCCAGTCAGGCTGAGGGGAGCAGACCAGCTTCAGGCGCTGCATGACAACAGGAAACACAGAGCACTTACAGGTAGCGATAATACATGAACTGCTCTCTTTAACAAATGCTGGCCTCTTGTTAAATTACATTTTTTTTGGCTTTTGCCCTGACTTTTAACACATTGATAAAGCTACTTCTTGCACATTTAACATGTCCATAAATATTCACAGCCTTTGCTCAATACTTTGTTGATGCACCTTTGGCAGGAAGTACAGCCTCAAATTTTTCTGAGTATGATTCTAAAAGCTTTGCACACATATTTTTTGTTCTTCTTCTTTGCAGAACCTGGTTGGATGGGGGAGCATCGGTGCACAGCCATTTTCTGATCTCTCAAGAGGTGTTCATTCAAAGACATTCATAGAGTGGTCCTGAAGCCAATCTTTTGTTATCTTGGCTGCGTGTTGGGGTTCACTATTATTTTGGAAAATGAGCCTTCGCCTCAGTTAATGAGATGGGACCAAGAACTACATGTGGACAGGTGTGTACCTTTCCAAATCATGTCCAATCAACTGAATTACCACAGCTGGACTTCAGTTAAGTTGTAGAAACATCTGAAAGATCAGCGGTGGAAACAGGAAGGACCCGAGCTCAATTTTGAGTGTCATGGCAAAGGCTGTGAAGATTTGTGTATGTGCTTCATTTTGTTTGATTTTTAATAAATTTGCAAAAATTTCAAGCAAACTTTTTGACTTTGTCACTATGGGGCATTGTGTGCAGAATTTCGAGGTGAAAAAGGATTTGACACTGTGATGATTACGCGTTAATTATGATCAAGAAAAGCAAAGCAAATCAAATGTAGCGTTAGAGGTGTGTGATAGAGGCTGCTGTCAGATACAGAGCGCACAAAGATGTTAGACCAGAAAGGCCCGTTCGTCATCATCATCATCCATTAATCAAAGCATTTTAAAGAGACCCACAAGACTCCCAGAAAAAATGTTCAAATTAATACTCAGCCTGCAGCCTTCCTCTCTCTGCTAATGAGCGAAGGATGAGACTATTGATTTCCTCGACAGTGCGCGCGCCTGTGTGTGTGTGTGTGTGTGTGTGTGTGTGTGTGTGTGTGTGTGTGTGTGTGTGTGTGTGTGTGTGTGTGTGTGTGTGGGCGTGAGAGAGAAAGAGAAAGAGAAAGAGACAAAGATGCATGTGGGACAGTGTGTGCGTAGCAGACAAACCCAAAACATTACGTGACAGTTTTATCACAATTATTACCTCGATGATGGTGCCGGGGGCCAGGTGCATCTTAATGACGAACATGATGGGGATCCAGATTACAGAGCAGATGACCATGAGCCAGCCCATAACCATGGACCAGGTGGGGTAGGTGTAGTCCTCATATGTCATCACCTTCCACTGGTAGAGACTCAGCCCCAGGATGCCCTGCACACGCCCGGAAATCCGAGAAACATTTGTTAGATGAAATGTCACAGCACGGTATTTCAACTGCTGTTACCTGATGCTGCTCAACTGTGCAGTGATTGTCAGCACTGACTGGTATGGACTGTGTAGTAGCTTAACTGCACTGACCTCAGGGTCCAAGGCTAAAACTTTGTCTGCTGTTCTATATCAATGAGAAAATTAGATCTTTAGTTGTATTATATGCAGAGAGTACAAAAACAGGAAAGGCAGGGTTTGGTTCGGGGGGGTGGAAAAAGTATAAAAAAGTGAATTTGGTTTGAAAGGATTAGAATAAGACCAAAAGGAATACAAACAGAGAAAAGATGGCAGACAGAACTAGGTTAGCCGGAGGCTGTGCATCAATGAGCTCCCGGAGGAAATGTGATCTCGAGAGAGAGAGAGAGAGAGAGAGAGAGAGAGCAGCAAGATGGCCAGCCGCCTCGACTGCTGCTCCATTTGTCATCGTCACCTCTGCTTTGGAGGTACAGTAGTTTCCATTACGACTACTAACATTAATGCTGGCCAGTGTCCAGCTCTCACGTGCCTTTGTAGTGAACTTCGACTACACAGAATTCTACGTAAAGACTCTCAGCTTTACAGAGACAGGTTTCTTTGGAGATATGTGTATACTCTCTACTGATCATGTACATGTTCAGTGCAGATCAAACGCTGACACATTTGGAATTTGGCAGCTTCAGTTTTGAAATGACAATCAACGTGAGAACCTGTGACATGACGGGAATGTGAAGGAGGAAATAATTTTTCGATTTCTGAGTACAGGAGCAATTTCTCCTCTGTTCCTTTATGATTGCAAATCAATGAACTTGAAAGAAGACAGTGAAAATAGAGGCATTTTGGGCTGCACATGTTCATATGTGCCCATGTGTACGAGTGTCTGTGTGCGCGTGTGTGTGTGAGCGTGTGTGTGTGTGTGAGTGAGTGTGCGTGTATGCGCATACCAGGGAATGAGATGAGCAAAAACAAACATACCGTCAGAATGGTTGGAGTCACAAAGGCCCAGCACAGTCTCCAGAATCGGTTTGGCTGGAAACCAATCATCATTTCAATGTCCTCACAAAACCTCTGTAGGCCTGCAAAGGAAGAAGAAAAAAGAGAAGAAATAAAAGAAGAGAAATGGGTGGTTTCCAGAGAGAAGGCATGGAGTGTGACCTGGGTTTGATAACGTCCCTTTAAAAAAAAGGATCGGTAAATTCAATCTGTCCTTATGAGCACATGTGAATGCGTTTCTGTGGTCCCTGGAAAAAGCGAGTGAGCAGATGGCTTCATTCTTCTGCCTTTATTGACGGATAACTGTGAGTGACATGAAGTGGCAGAGTCACACAATCATTTCAATATGTCACCTGCACTGATGACAAACTGGAGGTGAGCTTTGCTTCTTGGTAACAGCCTTCTGATACACACCTGAGCTCTCTGCCTGTGTGTGTGACAGAGACTTGTGCATTACAACAGAGACTCCTAGTGGTCACCGCAGGATTAACAAGTGAGAATTCGTTTCCAGCACGAAGGAGCTTTGGACGATTGTCCCCTTTTGCAGATACGCATAATTGAGATGCAGAAACCCGTTATTTTAACTATGCTGTTCTTTTCAGTTTGATTTTTTTTTTCTTGTTAAAACTGCTACAGCCTGAAGATATTTTGATTTTATCTGTTTTACTATGACAAAGGATTTTAAGTTCAGGAATAGAAATGCCTCAAAAACCACCAACATTCTCTGCTGCACCCTGCACTGACAGTAATATTTTAGGGTCTCTCGGCTGATTATACAGTTTGGCCCTGCTGTCTGTGGAAATGTGTCACAGAAGCAAAGTCAAAGCAAAGAAATTACACACACAATATCAGATATCTAGATTTTCAGAAGAGAAAGGTATTCTTGCATTTATTATTCTATTATATGCATATGCCTCTCTGAACACACAATCAAACTGGCACTGGCTTTTTATGTAAGAAATACAAATGAAAAAAAAGTGGGTATAGGTATGTCACCTATTGGTTTGACTGAAAAAACAACAGACTTATAAAATAACAACTTGGCAACCGTAAGTTTGCCCAAAAGGCCATGAAATCATCAGAGAAGTATTCACTAGATCAAATTTAATCTGTCCTTATGATCTTATCTGTCTACATTTGCAACCAGAGCAGTCGCCCCCTATTGACCATTAAACAGAATGCAGATTAAAGGTACTGTCTGTGGAAAGAAAAAATCACAGCTGTGACTTCACATGCTGAACCTAGAGTGGCCTTAAAGTGAGCTTTCATGGCAGCTCGTGTACTTACCATAGAGGTACGAAATCCCCACCAGCTCAAAGATAGCAATGATGACCAAAGAATAGGAGGCCGCAAACGTGTCCACCAACTGGAGCATGTACATCCCACTCTGTAACAAACACACACACACACACACACACACACACACAGAAAATATTACAAAATCTATTCAGCCTTCATCCTGCAATGTCATCCCTCCTGTCACCCGACACTTGGATTTGTCCACGGTCACAACTTCCTTTTAATAAGACTCAGCCTACTGTTCCAATCATTGCACCTGACATCTGAAGGCCAGAACTTTGCTTGACATGCAGAAAAATTGGCATTGTATTCAAAGTCAGAGTCAGAGGGTGCAAGGAGAATGCTCAAGTATCCACTGTGAACCCAGAGTGCAGCAGAGCACATACCTCTGTGATCATGGGAAATCCCAGGATGAAGAAAGAGACGCAGCAGACCAGGGTGAAGATCGGCTTGTGTTTCCTCAGGTATTTGGGGTACTCATCTGACACAGAGGTGACTATGGTCTCGATGGTGGCAAACTGGGATGGAGATGAGAAGGGGGGAATATTAAAGAGAACTAGGGAGGAAATGTGTTTAACCATGGCAGATGTTTAATAAACACGTTGTTCAAACATTGCATTTGCTGAAAACAATCGCCAACTCTTTATGATTCCTATTTAATATTAATACTTTTGGCAACAGCTTACAGTAATCCTGCTTGGCTCCACTACAGAATCACTAACAATTGTCCACCCAGGCCAGGGCGTAGCAGCAATTCCACTAAATAAAAAGCCTCAAGTCAGCAAGTTTACCTCATCTGAATCCAAGCGGCCGCTGCTGTCATAACTTTAGCATCCAGCATTTGTCTTCGGTTCATCCAATAAACACATAATTTCATTTATTTCGCAAACAAATAAAGAACATTATTCTAACCCTGAGCAGAAGAACTTCTGAAAACAAATAAGTATGAAGGATTTAGTTTACAATGGATAGACTTTGATAGGATGAGCCTGTCTAGAGAATTGCAAATGTAACATGATGGTAAAAGGGACTCGGAACCCAGAGGACAGCAGCGGATGAATACATAAACATGAAAATTGAGCGAGGGTTGTATAGTGTGTGCGTATGCATAAGTTTATTGTAGAAATGGCGCTGCCATCAAGCTATCTGTCACTTCCCCACTTCTTCCTTTTCCTCCTGAGCTCCCAAAACTAATTTCCCGTCAACATCCCAAGCCTATTACTGCTGAGCTGCGTTCCACGACAAAACCACAGCAGCAGCACTCTCCTCTGTGCTGCTGCTGCCAAGGCAAAGTAACATCATCATTTACTGTTACTGTTTACTTGTGTCTTAATGCACCACTGTGCCCTCTGCTCCTCTGCTCAGCTCAGGAGCATCACAATGCACTTGAAGGAGTTTGTGTTTTATCAGGAACTGTTTACCCAGGATCATGGCGGGAGGTGCTCTGGACTTTAAAAACATCCCGAAGACGAAAAGTGTTTGTTCGCTGAAGCTGCGTGAGGCATAACTCAGCGCAGTAACCGATATCATGGCTAGTGGGTCCAAATGAAACCGTTTTGGGTTCTTTTAGGAAAACATAGTGCTGACATGGAGCAATAATATAGTCAGTTTGAAGTTTTTCAGTATACTTGTCTTTCACTTTTACATTTATGGATCTGCTAGTGGAATTATTGTTTTGACATTAGAAGAATTAAAACAATTTCCAAATACAAATTGTAAATGATATCTAAAGTAAGTAAATGTTACAATAGATCAATATCATAGACAGATATATAGTTTAAAATGAAAACCTTATAGGTTTTTTGTTTACTGTAATTCCTTTTTAAAATGTAAAGGCACAGGCCACTTTGTAAGCTATTGCTTTTTGACACAAAAATCTAACCATCCAATCATGTGGCAACAACTGTTCAAAACAACCTGCGGAAGTTCAAACCTAGTGATGCTGACGCTGAATGAAGCTGTCATGTTAAAATCTCTGAGAAATGTTTCCAGCAACTTGTTGAATTCATGAAAAATTAAAGCAGTCCTGAAGGGAAAAGGGGCCCAAAACTGATGTACTGCATTTTGAGTAAAATGCAAATGAAAAATATAAAAACAATGGTTTATTTACACGCTTAATTAATCATTAAGGAAAATAAGCTTGGTATGAACTGAAAGTATACTAATCAATTCAGTATTATTTGGTCAGCTTCCATTAAATGTAATGTTTTACATTATCCACTGAGAATTTTGGACATAAACATTTTTAGTGTAGAATAGCTTCCTGAAAATGAATTATATCTTAAATCTGTGCAGTTATTGTTGGTATTCTCCACACTCCATATGCTCAAACTGCAGCTGGAGTGGTTTTATTAATATTACGATTGATCTTTCCATCATTTCTGTGATGGAATGGTTAACAAAATGAATTCTTATCACCCACAGTGTAAAGCACTGTGTTCACATATCACATTTGATTGTTGTTTTTACTTCCTGATGTTGCTCCAAGACTTTAAGGTCAACCTAGTTTCACTCACTCCAATCACACAGACTCCCCTCTGTTCAAGTACCTGGAGAGCTCAGGCACTTCAGGTGAAATCAGTCACAGCGGGTGCTGTGCATTTGTAATTATGTTAATTGGGTCAATGTGTGCAGTGTGCAGTGTTTATACATCAGCTACCAAACCCAAATGTTAACCTCGGAGCAAACAAAAGTCAAGAGACTCGTGTTTCTGACTGTCACAAACTTTGAGATCTTCAGCAAAATTAAAACAAAGTGGGCCTGAATACCTACCACAGCAGAAACAGATCATTTACCTGACAGACCAACGTCTCACGACACCTCGTTTACAAACACATTACACATTAAAAATGAACACTGGCATCAAGGTCGAGATTGGTTTCCCTAATCTTGACCCTTGAACGAAACAACCTCCCCTCACTGCGCTTTTTATTCATATTTTTTATATTAATTATTGCTTGAAAATGTTTACAATTATCCCCAACTCTGCACTTCACAGAGCTTTTTAGCCATTATCAGCTCATTTTTTCATTTTATGTTTTAAGTGACACACAACTGGACTATACAAGCTTTGGCAGAAAGAGACTACTAAATATTCCTTTTGTATTTATAAGTTATATTCGTTAATAAAGAAAATCAAACTTTGTGCTCCTCGTTTGTGCTTGTAATTTAAAAAAAAACGAATATTTTAACATTCTTGTAATCTTGCTCAGAAGTGAGAGTGTCACTTTTTCTTAAATACGTGTTGCCCTCAAGCCTTTTCTCCTCATTTCTCCTTCTTGCCTCCATCTCAGTTGGGACGCACTAAGATGTGAGGAAACAGGGCGAGGAAGACAATCAAAGACGAACACACTGAGAGATGAGGTGAGAGATGTTTCTCTCAAGCACAAGAACAAGATCATCTCATCCTCTACGCAAACACTGTGGTGGACAAGAGGGTGATGATTGGTTTCATAGGTAGTGTGGAGCTCTTCTGCCACCAACTGGCTAAAAAAAAAAGGAAACTCTTTTCTTGTTTGCATGTCTTGCTCAGATTCGGGTAAGAAGACTGACATCATCTTTAGCAGATGGAGAGCTTGTGCAGGATTTTACTCCAGCAGTAGAGCAAAGACTAAAAGTGATGTTTCATGTTCTTTAACATGTAAGTTCAAATAGAGTTACTTAAAAGTCATTTTATGGGCAAATTGTTTGCCTGTTTCCAGCTATAACTTCCAAATGCCATAGCTCATATTTAAACTTGGAACTTGATTTTTTTTTCATTAGTATTAAGAGGATGTAAAGGTTACCATAGTATCCAGGCCAAGGGTCAGGAGCATAAGGAAAAAGATGATTGCCCAGAAAGGAGACAGGGGAAGTCTGGTCAGAGCCTCTGGATACACCACGAAAGCTATACCTGGACCTAACACACACACACACACACACACACAGACAAACATATATACTACATGTATGGTATTTCAATAGGAATACATAGACACTGTCTCAAGTGCAGATAAAAGCGGTGCTGACCTCATGCTACTGCCGGCCAGTTTGGGAGCTTACCTTCATCAGCCACCTTCTCTATTGGCACCTTTAACTCATGTGCCATAAAACCAATGACAGAGAAGATGACAAACCCAGCAAATATACTGGTGGCGCTGTTTGTGCATGTCACTATGATAGTGTCCCTGCAATGAAAAGGAAAACAAGAAGAGAAAGGAGAAACGTGAAGTGAGCAAATATATTTGTTGTGACTTCAAGAGTTTTTAAGTATTTAAAACATAGAAATATGAATATGAAAACTGTCCAGTGGTGCCAAAGTCCTTCTAGAACCAGGTCTCGGGATGAGGAAGCCATCTTGCAACGTCTCTTGGCACTTATTTGGGCGGTTATTTTGAAGCATTGCCTAAATTCATTTGAATTAAAATGATCACTGGAACATAAAAATCTCATTACCATCGAGTCAAATTGGATTTTTTGTTTATTAATGTTTGCCAACTTTGCCACAGAGTAATGATTTGAAAAGCTTTTCATAAGAAGTCAAACTTCTTTCACCATCTTTACGGCAACTGAATTCTCAAACATTTCATCGATCTGAGTGTCACATCCCTCTGATAATGTCTCTGATGCTCTCATACTTAGAGCCCTGTCTTGTGTACAACATTTAAAAAACACAATTGGCAAATATATAATAGTGGATAATACTACTAAGCTTTCATTTATAGTAATGAACCATGTGTATATTCAGTTAATGTGCAGATATTGTGACTGCATGGAGTAAATATATATATATATATATATATATATATATATATATATATATATATATATATATATATATATATATATATATATATATACATATATATATATATATATATATATATATATATATATATATATATATATTTCTTGTGAATCAAAAAAGTTTCACACATTTAGGCTTTTGCATTTTTTTTCTTCAAATGCTGTGGATTACTTTAGCGATAAAACAAAGCACAGGAAGAACAAATTGAGAGAAAATGAAAGAAACAGCTTGCTGCAAAAAGTCACATTTATTACTGACATTTCATCCTACCAGACATTCAGACACATTCAGACATAGCGTCATGCATCTGTGGTGACAGGTGGAATTTGTCTGCCAGAAGCATAGTTTACCTTTTATGTGTTTACCTGTAGCAGTTATTGTGGAACTTATTGTAAGAAGACAGCGTGATGAGGCCGCCCCAAGCAGCCGACAGGGAGAAGAAGATCTGAGTGGCAGCGTCTTTCCACACCTGAGGGAGAGAGGAGCAGCTGCAGGAGAAGGGCAAGAACTGGAAGGCCTCTTTTCTGTCTGTACTTTAGTGTTTGTAGAATTCAGTGAGGAAATTCTGGTTACCTTTGCATCATTTAGTTTCTCCCATTTTGGTGTGATAAAGTAGAGGATGCCGTCAGCCGCACCGGGGAGGGTCACTCCTCTGATCAGGAGGATGACGAGCACCACGTAAGGGAACGTGGCGGTGAAATACACCACCTAATGAGAAAAGAAAAGAAATGAGCAACATCAGCACACACACACACATGCAAAGATAAAACAGTTTTTTTCATAAAACGGTCAAAGTCAGTAAACTTTGTAAGATCATTTATATCCCTCTCTTTGTGTGTGGACTTTTAAACATTTAGTTTTTCAAGAGTTAGCTGTTTCTCATAAAAAAAAACCACTATTATTAACATATATATTAGGATTATATTAGGATCACTTTTGATCCAGATTGTGGTGCAAACAGGAATTTGTACACTAAAAAAATCCCAAGTTTACAATTATTACAGAAAAACCTCTGACACAGGCCTGAAGCTCCACTCCACAGTGACAGGCTTATGTGTGCTGCAGCTCATCTCTATGTCCACCAGAGGGCACCACAATACAACAATCGCAACTTTATTCAGTTTCTGGGTGTTGTTTTGGTCTGAGACCATAAGACTGTCTTTTTAAAGCAGCTCTAACATTCACCTGGGCTTGAACAGCATTTTATATATTTATAAATTATATATTTATGTATTTATTTTTTCCTTCTTTTGCTTTCTTTAAACTAAGAAAATAGCTTTCAGTTATTTTAAGTAACATTTAAGTTTTTCTTACGAGAGAAAAAAACTCAAACACGGAGTTTAAAAGAATCGCTGTGAAGTAGATAATTTATTAAACACAATATAATGCACTTGTTTTGCGTTTCTCTAGACTCTGGGTATTTGCATATGAAATTTTTCTTGGAAATAAACTCAGATCTGCGTTATTTTTACATTTTTGGAAATGACAGTTTTTCCTCATAAAAGGTTGTGTGTCACATACTTCATCACTAGGTGGCGATATTATCATTAAAGGGAACGCAATCAAAGGAAAACTAATAGCAGCATGTCTTCTGAGCTTCAAACTTCAAGCAGAAAGACATCGGAAGGCAGGTTTTAGTTTTGTTTTTAGTTTGTTACCTTTCCCGATGACTTGATTCCTTTGGCTAAAGAGGCGTAGACAATGAGCCAGGCCAAGAAGAGACAGCCGGCCAGAGGCCAGCGGATGTCTCCTGGATATTCAATCCCTTTGGAAATGTGCAGCACATTGTACCTGCAGGTGTTATTCAAACAGAAAGGTTAAGTCTAAAAAACAAAAAACAATGCAGATCAAAAGTTCATGCTGACACTTTTTGTTTTTGTTTGTTTGTTTGTTTGTTTTTTCATTTTGCCGAGTCATTTATTACAGAGTCCCAAACATGTCAGAGGGTCTGCCAGAGATGTAAGATTTATGTAAGTTGGGTTTTTTTTGCCCAACTTTTGACACAAATCTCCATAAATCATCATTAATTATATATTGCGAGGATAGCCTCGTTGTGTTTAAAGATATTAAGCTGAATGAGTGCAATAAGAGAGAACTACAAAGTCTCTGTACAGTTTTTTCCTTGTATATGGAAAACAGTACGATTACCCCACTCCGGACTTGATTTCTTTCCTTCTGCTTTTTCTGTCTTTATATTGTTGTTAAAGTGTACATAAACATGTTTTCATAAAATGCTGCAGGACTTTTTTTTATTATTATTGTGCTGTACTTTTTTGTACATTTTTGAGATTATTTTTGCAGTGTTTTACGTGAATATCTCCTATGTGGGTGATTTTGTGGGGTATGAAATTAAAAGATTAATTTGTGGCTTCAGGCAACTATCTGGACATGTACTTGTGTGTTGTCACATTAAAAGGAAATGCAAAATATAAAACAAGAAGATATAAAACTAGAATTATTAGGAATAAACCTTATCTAAGTGTCCATGAACTTTTTACTGAAGCAAAATGATCACTTTTTTGATGGCTTGAGAACTGCAGAGAATGGTTTTAAAAAAATATCAGATTCTGTCTTTCATCCAGTCATAAATGTATTAATTTTTTTTTAAATCTGGCTAAAAGTGTATAGATCTTTTTTTCAGGAATTGAAAACAACATTTTATTTTGGCCAGAGGATTCACTCACTTGAAGTATTCCTCGCTGGGGCTGACATATGTCTTGTTTCCATCCATACTCATGTTTAGCAGCTTTGTCAGGTTTCCCGCTGTGTTTGCCAACGTGCAGAAAGTGGAGTTCTTGATGGACGTGATGTTTCTGTCCCGCAGGATGCATGAGTCTGTTCCAATCAGAAATCAATACACGTCAGCTTGGAGAGGCTGGCAGAGAGCTGCTGTGGGACACAACTTACTGCCCGCTCAGGTACACACTCTGAATTGGGGTGAAGAGATGGATGTGAGTAAGAAGTGGGAGGAAAAGGCCAGATGGATACAGTGTACAGTGTAGTGTAGCCTCACTGGAAACTTCTTCCACTTGTATTTGTTAAAATCCTGCACTGCTGAATATGATTGAATAAATGTTTCTGAGCCCTGTTCTCACTATTTATATTTTTTTTTTCATGCAAACAAGGTAGACAGAAGTAGGTTTAAGCTTTTTATATGACTCTATTTTCAGTCATTTCAAGCTTATATTAACTGGGCCTTAATGATTCAGGACGTTTTTTTAATTGCGCTTTGCACACTTGTGCAACTCGTTGTTGTTTTTTTTGTTGTTGTTGTTGTTTGTTCGTTTTTTGGAGGGGGGCACTCAGTGGACAACATGCGATGACATGACATGAATCCTTTATGACCCTAGGCCACAAATATAGCTTTAAAAATTACATTGTAGTGTAATATTACTCCATATACATATTTTAATATATCCACATCTCTTTGGCATAAAAGGGAAACATTAAAGTATGCATATAACAGATTATTTTTGCAGAGCTTGTGCATTGCATTGCAAACCTGTTCAGACCTCGCTCACCCACACGATAAAATCATATATGTAAACACATTAACATACGTCAGGCTACATAGTTCACGTTTTTGCTCCCTCTTGTCTGCTTCATCATTCAAAAGACGCAGACATGCAGACCCGAATAGGCCTTCCCGTTTCATCCAGCAGGGGTCAGTCTCGGGCTCACTGCAGCACTGCAGCAGCTCAGCCTGTACAGTAAATTTGTCAAGCAAGCAGTTTTTGTGCTGAATTCACAGAATCGCTAAAGGCAAATATTACACAAAGTGAAGCCTCTTTCGACTTTTATTCGATGCAAATCGACGCCAAGACGCCTTCGATTCTCCGCTTTTATGTTTTCTTTGCTAAAACATAATTTTATCCACAGTTTAATTCAGTGTCAGACCACTAACAGGCTGCTTCTGCCCCATGCTGCAGCTTTAAAACATGAAGCAATGCTTTAATCTGACAGAATCACACAAAAGAATAATCGAAGATATAAATATAGCGTGTTTCAGGTGGGATTTTATCTCCCTGGGGCCTTCATCCCCTACTTTACTGGTCTCTAACAATCCAACCGGATCATATAGAAAACAAACTGGGTGCTCTTAAGTTTAAGTATTTTTCAGAGTGAAACGCCGCAGAGATCACAGGTCAGTATTCATTATACTGCAGGACACCTTAGCTGAGGGAGGCATGACGCATTGCGTATTGTGGAGAGTGGGGTGCTTTTCTAGTGTGTGTGTGTGTGTATGTGTGTGTGAAGGTGTGTGTCTTACCTAACAGCAGCATGTCTTTGTCCTTACATTCCACCGTGTTCCACTCATTCCTACAGTTAGCCCATGGCAGTGAGCCCTTCAACGAAGCGAACAGGTAGTACAGTGTCCAGCACATTATAATATTATAGTATATGGCTATCAAGACAGATATTATCAACATGGCAATCCCGCAACCTAAAATAAATAAATGAGACGAAATAGATAAATTACTCTTAAGGAAAGTGGAGAACTCGTGATTATAAAATGTATTTATTTTTTATTTGGGTTTTATATGTTTATTTCTTTTTTATTTCTTTTTTTAAAATTATATTTCTTAAAGATGAGGAGATGGGCCAGTTTACCTTGCAGAGCGGGGATGCATTTCCACACTGACACTGGCCCTTGGCTTGCAAACTGGCCGAGGGAAACCTCCAACAAAAAGATTGGGATCCCAGCGATGCCCAGCATGGTCAGGTAGGGGATCAAAAAAGCTCCTGCGGGGAATTAAAGACCAGGCTACAGAGCGGAGTTTCAGAAGCACCAAAGTCTGAACCTAACTATGGAATAAAGTGAAAATCATCAAACGTGAAGTGTGTACTTGGCTGCTTCTAAAAAAAAACATTCGGCATATGGAAACATTTAAGGATATTATCTGATAATAACTCCTATATAAAGCAGTTATAACAAGGACAAGAATGCCAGTTAAAATAATGAGAGTCGATTTTGCTTGCGATGTAAGCACATTATATCTGCGCACCACCAGAGGAAATCCCAGCACTATAACCTATTTTTTTAATTCATTTTCAACATAGTTCTCTTAGCATTCGCATGCTTACAGGCCTAACAGGATAAAGGAATGAATGGGGCTAATTCCGGCCTTGACTGAAATTTTTATTTTATTATTTAAAACACACACACACACACACATAAAGTCTTACCTCCCCCGTTTTGGAAGGCAAGATAAGGAAACCTCCACACGTTTCCCAGTCCCACTGCATAGCCAACCATGGACAGAATAAAATCCAGTTTATTAGACCAGTTTCCTCTGGCCTTATTCTCATCTCCCCCTTCGTCATCATCTTCGTTAACCTGAGGGGGGAAAACACTGAGTCTCTAAAATGTTTTGAAAAAGTAATAATAATCTTTTTTTTTTTTAAAGCTAAGTGTAACCACAAGAAGAAGCACTCAGGCTAACTCATCTCCCATCAACAAAAAGCATTCTCTAGTTTAAAAACAAATTATAAATACATAATTAAAAAGAGTAACTCATCATTCTGGTGGGAATTGTCCTTTACAGACAATAATATTACATGCTCACTGATCAAAGCGCGTTTTTTCCACATTCATCATGCTGACTGAAAATCTGGAACATTTTTATTTACAAAATGTTGACGAATCCGATCCAAAACACTTTTTTTTGGGCCATCTACATTTTGTTCACTGTGTTCGTTATGTTTTAATTTTGTTCCGTTTTACACACGACAATCAGAATTCCATAGCGGCTCTCAAAGCTTACACACGTAACTCGTCTCATCCTCTGCTACGCTTAAGGGCCGTTACCTCCACCAAACCGCTGGAAATCTTCGTGGAATTTCATGCGGAGATTAAAAACATTTCCTGAGGATCGATTCAGGAGAACTTTTTTTTTTTTTTACACAGCAGAACCTCATTTATCAGATTCAGGAAATAGACTGTGTTGAATATATAGATTCCGATTCACAAACATTGCGCTGCATGGGAATGTGTCTGTGTGTCTGCTTCTGTAAGTGTGAGCGTGTGAAATGGTAGGGGTGGTGGGGGATGCCCTCCTGGGGATTGGAAACAATCCGCAGTCTCCTGTAATACAGCGCTGTCTATCAGCCGGATAACACCTGGGCTTTTGGGCCATACCAAGTGTGGGCAGGGAACACCGAGAATACCGCGAGAGTATGATTCAGTTCTCTTTTTTTCATTAACCATGTTATCACCACCAAGCACAAATCAAGTTTAGAATTGTAACTAAAATAATAAGAAAAATAAAAAACACCGGAAACAGCCATAGGTTTATGTCTAAAGGGGCGATCTAATCGTGAATAAACAAAACAGCCCAGTGTGCGCGCTTTGTTTTCCTCATGTTTAGCTGACATAAGCGGTTTTTAAAGTTTTGATCAGACACCGCAGACTGCTGCAGAGCATCAGAACAGACGCTGCGCAAATCAAGGACAGCAAATAGCTCAGGGTCCACCCAAATTACAACACATGCGTGATTCAACCCGGTATCACTGCGAAGAGGTTCACCATAGTCTGTTACACCTGTGGGCGTTCCGCGCGCTTACAATCTTTGCATACGCTGAATGAACCACTCTCACTCCCAATACAGGCTTTCCCGAACCGGTGCATGAAAGAAAAATAACTAAATAAAGACCACGAACTATGTATCAGACAATACTGTTTAAGCATCCCGACAACGAACCCACGGTCTGTCCTCACAATGACGGTTCCCTCTTAAGATCCACTTTTAAAGAATCCTCTGATTCAGCTCAGAAGTTCTGGGGCTACAAATGAACAGCTTAACACGTCCGTCACAAATCAATGCCTGGGGTAGCTACCACATTTTTTTAGAGTTCCACAGATTGTTATTCACAGCAGAGATATTACTAAAGGTCTGCGTGGCACTGTCCCCCTGTTTGGAGGCAGCAGGTTAATCCAGTCAGCTCTCCGATCAGCCACGAGCGGAAACACATCCACACCGCACCTGCCTCCACAGCGGCCGCCCTCCGTTAAGGTAACGGTTCATTTAGCTGACTTACCCCCGCCACGGTTCCAGGCTGAACAGACGTGTTCCCATCTGTTCCCAGTATGATGGTGGTCTGGCTCATAGACGTCCAGTTGCCTGCGGTGTTGTTCTGCTCAGCGGTGGCCCGGAGCGGGTCGCCGTACTGGGCGGACCCCCCGCGGGCCGAACCGATGGAATCCTTCCTCAAGGCCGAATTAACGGCAACGGATCCGGGGACGGCCGGCGGGGTGTTTTTAAACGTCCCGTATTCTTTATTGCTGTCCGGTTCCCCCGGTTTATTTTCCGCGGGACAAAAAGTGTTGCGCTCGTTACAAGGAGGCGGCGGCTGAGGCGCCGGGTGATGGCGAGGAGTGGACGGCGGGCACGCTGCCGTGTTGTCCGGTTTGTTTCCTGTAAGTCCCGCGGCTCCGTCGGACTGCTGCGCAGGGATGTAGCCGGTGGGAGCGCTGGCCGGTTGTTTGGCCATGTCTCTGTGGTCAGACAGATCCTGGAATATGGGAGCGACAGATCAGCGAGATAAAAGGAAAAAGCAGGGCAGAAACCATGAAACCAGCAGGCGTTTGCAGGCCATCGCTGCTCTGGGACTAAAAACAAACAAACAAACAAAAAATCATAATAAAAATTACGCTCTTTCCCTTTTCTGTTGTATGCTGTGGCTCTGGTCGCTCCATAGTTTCAGCTCAATGTCTGCCGAGTGTGTGTGTGTGTGTGTGTGTGTGTGTGTGTGTGTGTGTGTGTGTGTGTGTGTGTGGAGAAAGTGCTTCTTGTGCTTGTTGGAGGGAGGGGGTTGCTTTTGCTTCTCCGGTTCTCGCTTTCTGCAAGATTCTTTAATTTTACGCCCCATTTCCCCCCTCATGTCATTCAGCCACACACATCCACTGATTTTTATGGGCAATAGACAAGCTGCTGCGGGTCTCTCGGTGGCTTCGCTCTCCCCGCAGGCATGCAAGATCGCCGGCGTTACCAGCGGTGAGCAGACCACGGGCGTGGAATTACAAATGACTCCCCTGTAATGTAACTTGGGGGGGGGGGGGCAACAGGAATAAATCCTTAAAAGAAAAGAAAAATTACTGACCGGTTTGTTGTTTTCTTAGTTGTGTTTTTAGCGGGGGACTAACTACCTGGCTTCCGTTTAAGTCTGTAGAAAGCGAGTAAATTGAGAAAAAAAAAAGGTTACAAAAATAGACATGATCAACCAAATGTTAACTTTCCCATTGAAATTTTTCTCTAAAAACGGAAATAAAGAAATAAAAAGGTTAGATGACACAGAAGAGAAAAGGCGGTTAAAGTTTTTCAGTGTGAAACCACAGCTGCATTTCAGCACCACGGACAGCTCGAGCGCCTGAAAGCGTTAAACAGTGCCCCCCTGCAAGAAAAGTGCCAGATTAGCATAAAAACAGAAGAGAATACACTCAGATGACAGAGGATAGATAGATGAAACTGCAGGAGAATAGTTACACGAATTAGTTTGGAACACTTACCATTTTTTGCAGAGCTCTGCCAGCAGGCTGGAAACAGCTGTAAAGGAAAAAAAACCCGATGAGGAGACGACTAGAAGCGGACTGGTTGTAGCTCCGCAAAGTACCAACTGCAAAGCTTTTCTATAGCTCCGTGGGAAAGAGTGGGGTTTGCGTCAGTGCAGAGCAAGGTGCCCTTCCTGTGACATTTTCTTGATAATAGGAGTTTGATAAATCATTGGCCTTGGATTCGGATTTTTAAAGGGACAACAGGAGAACAAGACGACGGGGGCGCGTGTGTGCGTGCGTGAATTGTCTGGTTACGCACGTTGAATGCGTGAGCGCCGGACAGAGCCTTCCAAAACCTGATTAATACACTTGTCTCTAAGGAAGTGTGGGATGTTTACACGCATGCAGGGGAGCGTCCCACTTGATCTCACGTGGCTTGTCTGGATAAAGATTTCCAGGTTTGGGTAATTATTGGGGGGAATTTGAATAGACTGGAGCGCACCGAGGCCTAAGTAATGTTTGCATTGTGCTGAGCCAGGATAAGCCAGTAGTTCCAATTAGCGTAGCAACATCAAATACTTTATTTTACAGAAAAGAAACTAAGACTGTGCCTTAAGCTGACAATCAAAGATGAGGGAGTTCTTTATAGTTATTCTCATAAATTCACATTCAACAATTACAATTAGACACACACACACACACATTTTCAGAAGTTGTATGGGTGGAATACACCATGTGCTAAAAATGGCCTGAACTATAAATAGTTTTTCCACTTGGCGGGTTTTACGCACAAAGCTCTGGGCTCTATACGTTCCTTCGTGCGTCACCAATAGGAAACTGATCAAATACAGAGAAAAAAAAGTGGGCGAGGTCTTGACAAAGCTACTCATTTGTTAAAGTCTTACGCAAGAAGATTTCTGTTTTTTTTTTTTAAGTTAAAGTCACGTGTTTTAAGGGGAGCCGGAGCCAACCACTGGAGCCTGCACTGGAAGCAGTGACACCCCAAAGAGGCGGAGGGGGGCATACTGTACAGTCTAAAACACTGCATTGCGTATTCTCCGAATCTCGCTGTACACGTGTCCCGTGAGTTGTGTTTTACCCCCAAACTAAAACCCCACTGGTGAACTGATGATTTAAGAATGGAGCGTTAATTATGAGCTTAAATGAAAACAAAGGCCACGGGACGGGTGGTAAACTGTGTCGGAAACAAGCCAAACTGGCTCCTCTTGATCCTTTCCGGCAACGTGGACATAAGTTTGCTCACAAGAGTGAAGTCAAGTCAGGTCAATCCCAGTGAACGGAAAAATAATTAGTGCGTCGCTGCCAGTCAAGTACGTTGTTTAACCAGGTAGCGTTCACTAACATGCGATATAAATCTCAAAGAGCCTCTAAAAACAATAAAATAAATAAACGAAAATAATAATTTATGTTTTAAACTAACTTGCTATACTGTGAACTGGTCGTTATGGCGTTTTTCTTCTCTAAGCACTCGGAGCGCTTTTAAAAACGTCATCTGAACCGCTGTAATAAACTAGTACATTAAATGTCCGTTTTATGCCCTGATTCTTTTTCTTTTTAAGTTATTAATTTATTTATGTATTTTGGACAGCTGGGGAAGTTTGGGGCAGTTTCTGCTCGCCCGCTGTGATCGGTGTGGTACCAGCAGGACACGCGAGGGTCTCACTCGGGGCCTTTCGCTTGCTATGCACGCCGGGCTGCTTGCGCTTGTAAATCTCCGTCCGTTCCAGATAAGAGTCTGGAGCGGCTGTATTAGCCACAGCCTTGAGTTTAATTATACTGTCAACAGAGAATAATTGTAATTGATTTCTGCTCCTCTTCCAGAGACCGCTGTGCGCGCGGACTGACACACATACACACGCGCGCGCACATACACGCCCACTGCCAAAAAGACCCCGGTTTGTTGTATTTTCTTTAGAAACAGCGTGGTTTACACTACTTGCACACGCGCACCAAAGTGAAGAAAGTGCGCATTAGATGCGTCACATCCTGCAACTGTTTAAATTCTACTGTGTCAGCATATATATATATATATATATATATATATATATATATATATATATATATATATATATATATGCTGACACAGTAGAATTTGTGTGTGTGTGTGTGTGTTTTTTCATTACTTTGAGCGGACTGCATCCTAACGGAGGATGTGAACTGCCTCTCGCCGAGTGTCTCCTCGTGCTCGTTAGTTATGTGAGCTCTTGTAATTAATTGATCACTCCCCCTGTCGCCTGAGCGATAAGAAGCCGCACCAATTCTAACGCCTGGGAAGCCGTGATTCAGCGGAGGGGGGTTAGCTGGGGGGGGGGTCATGCCGAGGCGCACGACTCCCATTATCAGCATCCTCATCAGTCGGCCCTGACAGAGCCTTCACACACTGCAGTTCAAGTTCGTCCAGTGACAAAGACCCCAAGGTGTTTATAAATAAATTGGGTTCGTTTCATTTAAGGAGCTATTTCGTTGTAAGTAAAGAAAATTCTTTGAGCTTCAGGATTGTTTTCTCCTTCTGTTTGACGTTCGTTTTCATTATTATTTCAGACACAGTGATCCAACCCAAAGCAATGAATGTGTCATAAATATGTTGCTTTGTAAATGAGCGTTTAAGTGCAATAGATTTACAAAATTGATTACCTCTCAGAATGAGCGTCATTTTTTTACAGAATAATGTGGAGAAAACGAATGGCACAGGCTGTGAGACAATAAACATAATCAATTGTGAACAAAGGCGCGTTATTAGGCTCTTTTAAGGCTTTTAATCACGGCGGTGCCAGCTTTGTGAATTCTTTTTTTCGTCAGTTTTATCAAAGGACACATCAGTGCTTGTTTATTATGAAACAACACCGCAGAAAATGTGGGAATGATGCTGAACGATTTCCGTAAAAGTCTCTAGATGCAGGTCCCTCGCAGTCCAGCCAAAAATGACACTACTGAATGGAGCGTAGTTAAAGAGCTGACTCCACGCAACCAAAATCCCACGAATCCAACTTTGCAAGAAAAAATAAAACATGTACACAAAAAAAGCATTCGCCCTGTTTGATGTCACCTTGTACAGCACACTGTAGGAATAGAATGCCAGAGACGACAGGGAAGCGGTAGAAATGTGACCGTCAAATCATCATTAAGACAGGGAGCCAGGCCCAGAGTCCGCTGCTCCCCTCACAGATGACTCCTCTTTCTCGGAGGGGGGGGGGGGGGGGGGGGGGGGGGTAATTGTAAGCAGACCTGCTCGGTGAAGTATGTAAAGAGGCTTCAGTCAGCCTTTTTAAAGCTTAAATTCATTTTTGCATTGTCCCAGTAAACTCACGGAAGATGGATGATGCCCCTGCTGAGGTATCACACAGCTCAAAGTAGGACAATAAGGAGGGATACCTGGCAAGCGCACACAATCTGTAACAAAGAGCAGCCTCCTTTGGATGAGGCAGAGATGCATGTGAGTGATGATTTGAAGAATTAGTGAAATTAGTAAAATTGCGGATTTGAAGAGAAAGACTTAAGGTTGCACCTGACGCTGTCTTTAACTGTTAAACAATCTTCAGACATCAAGGTTGCATGTATAGTGGCTTCAGAAAAATATCCAGCCTCTCTGATTGCTGAACTGACTTTAAATGGTTTAGACAAGAGTTTGGCCAGCTGATATCCTCTACTTAATGATCCCCAATGGAAATCTTTTCTTTATAAAAATATGCTCTGCCTTTGGTGCTCCACTTTGTGCTTCTTGATTAACATTGACTGAATTTGATTTGAGACCCTCTGTGACACATAAAAGTCTGGATGTATTTTAAAGGCAGCAAACATTCACACTGCTTGTGCACACTGAGTCATGATGTCTATGGAACACCGTAGAACTACAAGATGACTGTGATGGTTTCCACAAGCACAGTGATTACCCAAGATTACCCCAGGAAAAAAAGATTCTAATTATATTATAAGATAAATCTTAAAAACTCTTTTGGGTAGAACTCAAGCAACTTTGAGTCACTCATTTTTTCTTTACATCTTGATTTCTGGGCTTCAGACTTGTAATTCGTTTTATTGACTTATTGACAAAGATAACTTAAGGCATGAACCAATGCTGTGTTCGCAAATAACAGACAACTTAGTAAAGAACAAATTTTAAATGGTATGTTCAGGCCAAAGCGGCCAAAACTTCATCAGAAATGGTCTCAGTGGAAGGATGGCCATCAAGAAGCCATCATTAAGAAAGGGAGGGGAAAAGGCTGAAGTATACCAAATTACACCAAAACTGGAATGGAAATCTGTGGCAACAGGTCTGATGCAGTGATGAACTCAAAAAGTGTCTATAGCTATCTGTAAAACATGGTTCCTGGTGGTAATATGATGCTACGGGCTTGATTCTTGGCAGCAGGGACAGTGACACTCATCCTAACCGAGAGAAGAGTAAATTCAGGCATAAACCTAACCCAGATAAACCTGCGTTAAATGTCCACAGAACCTGTGGCTGGTGTGATGGCTCCTGTTTCAGTATGACAGACTTGAAGCTATAACTGTGAGGGGAAAAAAAAAAAGATGGACATTAAAGGTGGAAAATGAACATTTTTTACTCTAATGGGAAAATGTCAATTTTATCAAGGTAAAATTAAATAAATAAAACAATTAAGTGCACAAAGAGCAAAGAAGCCTTGATCCTTTGTTAACCATTTGCAGTTACTATTTCAACAGCATGCATTTGGCAGTATGTGTAAAAATAAACACATAGTCACGCTGAATGTGCATTTTTGTGTAGTTACACTGAATGTGCACAAAAAGACACTGACAAGGAGGAAATCTCATATTACAGTATGTTTTATTTCAAAAGCCAAGAACAATACCAACATTTAAAACACTTAAGGTATTAATTCTTTCGAACTACTCGTGGCAAGGACCATGTGATGGTTGTCCTTATTGGAGGCTATAAGTCTGCTTCCTGTCTCGGAGTTCAAAGGTAACCCACAGTGAGCGTGGATCCTTCTTGTTTTTGCGCACAGTGATCTTTCCCTGAAGCTCTTCCCCTAAAGAAAATATCAAAGACAGCGAAATATGAGTACAGTACACCTTTTTATACTGAAGTCACATTACATTTAACTGGAGGGTCTCTCCCTCTTTCTCTTTGAAGGGATGCGTCATCATTAACTCATCTGTGAGCTGAAATCTACCCCTGAGGGATAACTTTCCACAAGAAGTAGAACTTTGCTCAAAATATAAAGGCTGTTAATAAGACACATTACAGTAAATCATCAGTTTTGAAGTAATATGAATTAAAAGAAATCAAATATAAACAGTTACAGCCAAAAACCACGTAAAAATCTGCAAATGAAACTCAGAGTTTAAAGAAAGACAAGATTTTTACCATCAGTTTGTCTTAATATATTCTAGTCAGGTAGGATTACTAACAAAGGCAGGAAGTCCCAAAGCACTGAACCAAAACTGAGAGGAAAAAAAAGAGCATTTTTTGTAAAAGAAGGACAGTGTTTCAGTATTTTCTACATTCTATAGTGTTAGCAAACAAAGAAACACCAAAACACCAAAATGCTATAAAGTATACATGCAGCTACATATGTCATATTTGCTCAAGTGCACTACTGATGTGTGTGGATTTTGTTTTTATTCACCTTATAGAAATTTCAGGGAAATAAAACTGGACATATCATGCACTGATAAAAAATAAATAAATGAATGAATAAATCAAAAGACAGAAAACAATTAGACTGAAATCAATCCGTGTGTCCATAGTAAACCAGAAATGAGTAACTGCTCATAAAAACAAGTCTTCCTGATGCCTTGCAGCACTACAGTGCTGCTGAGCTCAGGCCTTTGCAGTATGAGTTGAACGCACTGTCGCTTACAGAAATGATGATGTGTGTAAAGGCAATGTGGTTTAATGTATGTTAATAAGCAAGATTGTCTGTGAGCGTGCGTGTATGAATGCAGATGTGTCGCGATCCCCAGATGGCAGCAAGGAGGCAGCGCGTCTACAGTGCGATGCACGAGTGATCGGTGAGGCTGTGAGAAGGCGCTGCTGATTATGACGCATAATCACTCTGATTAACTTCACGTTTGACTGCTGGAGGTAAATGAATGTTTACCCAAATGGCAAACAAGCATCCTCTCACGCTCTCCATCCCCGGCCTGCCTCCTCTCCGCATGCTGCGCGCTCCACATAGCTGGAGGTTAGAGGAGGACGACGAGAGAAAATGCTGACAGTGGAGCTTTCTCCAGCAAACTGTCCGCCATCGCTGCTGTCATGTCTTACTCGTTTCCATGCCAACGGTGCTGTCACAGAATCTGCTGCTGGTGCTGTGCTCTGGGGCTGTCACTTCACTACAAGGAGGGCAAACAGCCGTGGCGTTTCTCTGTGGGGGCTTTTACAAAAACAAAAACCACTGTGTGACAAATTGTAATGGAACATAAGAATATTCCATATTTGGGTGTGGAAAGTGGGGGCCACTGCTATGTTGGGAGAGAACAGTGGTGAAAACTTTCTAGTTTATTACAACCTTATTACTGAATCACTTTCAGAAAGAGTATTTAAAAACAAGTAACCAAACCAAAAGTACACATGACAAGAAATCTTAGAGGAGAATATTGTTTGGTGCTGTCTTACTAAAATAAGCAAAGCAGTCACTTGAAGGGAGTGATGCTGTTCCAAGACCTGCATATATCATTCAGCATTAACACACCAGCACTCACAGATGGTAAAGTTACCCATGCCATGTGCAATAGTGCACACTGATCCCACTGGAAATGCTCTCTTTTTAACTGTGCGTTGATAGCATATGTTTATATATTAAAATTGCCCATAGGTGTGAGTGTCTCTCTGTGTTAGCCCTGCGCCAGGTTGGTGGCCTCTCCAGGGTTTACCCCGCATCTCACCCTATGGTAGCTGAGCTAGGCACCAATTGTTTTATTAAAGCTGCTCCTTTAAGGACCCAAAGATCATCAACAAATAACCAAATTAATTTTCAGATGTTCCAACAGGTATTTTTCAGCAGCTTGTCCAGTCTTTTGTTGCCCTTGATCTGTTTCTAATTTGTGAATGGCAGAAAAAAAAGGGTTTACACAGCATCGCAACCTTTTTAGGAAATAAAGTTGTACTAGTTAGTTAATCATTTATTATTAATCTCTGGCTCTCTTCCATAGCACATCTTCCTTCCCTCACTCCCAACCGGTCGCAGCAGATGGCCGCTCCTCCCTGAGCCTGGATCTGCTGGAGATTTCTTCCTGTTAAAAGGGAGTTTTTCCTTCTCACCGTTGCCTGTAGCACTTACTCATAGCGGGTCACATATGATTGCTCGGGTTTTCTCTGTCTTCTTTGTATTATTGTAGGTTCTTTACCTTACAATATCAAGCGCCTTGAGGCAACCGTTATTTAGATTTGGTGGTATAAAAATAAAATAAAATTGAATTACTACACTGGTTAATAACTTTTGTAATGTTCTTTTTTCATGCCAATCATCCAGTTTGTTTTTTTATAACTAATAAAACTTTACCAAAAGATTTCTACAAAAGACAATACACAGAAATGTTGCAAACCTGAAAACAAGATACATCCCATAGTAATAAACTGAAAGACACCATTCTGCCCCCGACTCCACCCCCAACTTAATAAACTTGGTCATCGGTCAACAATATAGAAGCAAAACTACCCAACCGTGAAGGAAAAGGTCACTGACACACATGCCTAGTTTGTCTTTTCCTGTGTCTCTACAAAGGCTGAAGTCTGGTCTCTGTGCATTTGACTTATAAAATGAGACAATTTCCACAATCTAAAGCTGATAAAGAAAACCATTAGAAATCAGTCAATGATAGCTATGAAACAAACTCTCTTTCCTTATCCTTGTTTTTTAGGAACTGAATATACCTAAGCCATAAGTTTCTAGAGGACTGGGTTTTGCCTTACTGGTAGTCTTGTGATGGAGTGTGGTGGTTTTGGGAGGCTGCAGTCAAACTTCACTTGATAAGAGGTTGATAAAGGCCAAAGAAATAATTGCTTGACCTTTGGTAACCTTTTGTTAAAACAGCACTGAAAGGAAAATAAAAATGTCTTGTGACCAAAGACTCATGCTCTCTAAGCTGTCCGTCTAATGTCAGCTGTGTATTGCAGCATACAAACAACCCATGACAGAGTGTCTTTTCAGTCATGGTGTATGCAAGCAGCTCTGCTGTAATCAGTCAGTGCAAACTCCCAGTGGAAGAGGGCCTCGTGCTTTCAGTAAACTGGCCGTTCAGAACCTTGGAGAAAGAGTTAACCATGTGTGGAAATGAGTCGGGGAACGGTGTCGGGCTTTCACTGCGATGTCATACATCACCGTGCCAGTATCATTAAGCACCACCAGGCCCACAGAAAGCGCCCATGTCAGCCCAGTGCAGCGTTTCTCCATGAAATTACACCAGAGTTATATGTGATTCATTTAAACTGTTGTCATTCACATTTCACTTAGCACTCCTGTAGTCTCCTGTAGAACTAGTACCACCATCTCCCTCTAAAAATCTTTTTCTAAAAGTGTAAAGAAAGGGAATACAAGGAGAGGAGGGAAAGTCGCAGAGAGTATAAAGAGGGACGCGCGCACAGTTAATTTAGCAACACAACAGAGCTAAAAATAGTTCATTTCAAGCACATGTTCACTCTTAAAGCTTCTGGGGATCCTTCTGTCATCCTGATGTATATTTTTATACAAAAGGGCAAGCCACAGCAGCTGACTTCACCTGACACTGATGTGATGCTCATAGCTACATTTCACTCACAATTCTCTGGCATACTCCCTTATGCTCCAATCTGCTTTCATCTAATCCTTTTCTGCTTCTCAGGTCTCGTTCAGCGCACAGCGAAGAGGCAGAGGTGCAGAGATGATGGATTGTATATCCCGAGCACCGGTCTGCACTCACAACTGATCCATGTGTTGAATTACAACCCTGAAGAACTTTAAGCTTAGCTCGGCCACTGCTGCTCGACAGCTCAAGGACCCTCAGAGTTCAAACAGGATAGAGGGGGAGGGTTGAGGAGGTAAAGAGGTGTTTAAACTGTGCCTGGAGAGGTGAGGCAGGGAGGGAGGGGTGAGGATATTTGGAAGAGCTACGGTTCCACTCAGGACACACGAGGTGAGTCATGAAAATGGGGGCAGGAATAAAGACTACCTGACTGACCAATGAAAGCCTGGATGATGATGCACGCCCATGTTTTAGCTGCTCTGACTAGCTCTGAGCACGTAACCAGGGCACTGCTTCAGCTCAAGGTACTTTCTTAGACCGAAACAAAAAAAAGGCAAAGAAGAAAATGTGACCTTTCTCCAGTGAACATTAAGCAGGTAAAACTGTGAAAAACAGACCCTCCTCTTCAATACTAGAGCTACACAAACACACCAGAGCATGACAAATGATTTTCTGTTTAATTTATTACGCTGCCAGTCGGGAGGATTTGCAGCGATGTTTTGTTCCAGGCTGCTGCGTGCCTACTCTCTCTTGAGCAAGGGCCTCCCACAGAAGTGCGGCCTTAGAGTTAATTACTGCTGCACCTCGTACAAACACATCAAATAAGATTTGGTCCCGCCACGATAAATCACCACAGCCTGAGCCAATATGAAACACAACCACTGGCTGTTTATGCTCAGCCCTTACTTCGGCCAATCAGAGCTAAAAGTGCTTCTCAGTCATAACCCGAGAGGAGAGGCCATTGTGTGTGTATGTGTGTGTAACAGAGACTTTTATCATCTTCAAGGTGACTTTAGAAAGTTTTCTCTTACAGCTAAGGGGAAGTTTAGTACAGAACTATGCAAAAACAATTGTGCATTTCAGTGTGTAAAGAAGAATGTGTGTATATGGGTGTTGTAAAAGTACACCATGGGAGCCTAGCAGGCAGCCGGTGAATGCTGTTAAAAACTCCATTTCTGGTTTACAGCCCCTGGAGGAGGCTGGAGACCGTTAGGGTGCTGGGGTAGAGGAAGCACATCAATAACCTGCTTCTCCCTTCATTTTATTCTTCCATTTAACTTTTTCTGCTTGCACTGCTCGGTTCAAGCTTGAGACGCATGCACAAACTGATGGATCTTTATGGACTTAATCTGTCCAATTTGAGGCAGAATCTTCTAGGCTGAAAAAGCTCAGGCTACAAACACATCTGTGTCTGTGTGTTTAATGGTGCAACATGACATTATGCCTTCTAGATAATGCAGGACTAGGTAAAATAGGCACTGATCAAAGAAGACCAGAGTGAGACAGAACATGTGTAGAGGTGGGAGGAATGAACAAGTTTAAGTCTACAAACTGAGGTCTAGTGGCCTCTAGAGGTAGTCATATCCATTACACTCCAAAAATAACCAGAGCTCAGAAGTTTCTACAGGAAAGGTAACATCCTATGAAGGATTACCAGAGCCAGAAGCTGATGGCAGCACATGCAAAAGAGGAGTATACCTAGACACACCACCAGCCAGCTGCCTTCCAGACTTATATTCAAATCTGCTGTTTCGTTTTAAATTGTAATTTTTTTAACCCAAATTAGCAAAAACTATAACTGTCAGCTTGTAGATGTTACTGTTTGATTTTCTGACATTAATATGCTCAGACTGCACATGAGGTTTTTTACATTTTTGGTGTTCACCGGTTGTGTACAGGATAGTTGTTTATTGGAGGTCCCGAAAACATGATAACACACATGATAATAAGCATTAATGTACACCGCATATTTAAAGGAAATCGGCTCTTTAGTTTCCTGAAATCTAGAAATCTACAAAAATGCACACAAATAATACTACTACTACTACTACTAATAATAATAATAATAATGAAGCCCTGTTTTGTCATAAGCCCATAGAACAGTTTTGGTGCTCCTTAAATCTTTGAACTTGAAATAAACAGAATTCTGCCTCAAAAAAAAACTTGACCTGATTTAAATGATCTCCTGTTCATGATCATATTGCTAGTCTGAGGTCACTCTCTGGTGGACCATTTCTGATGAATTTCACTTTGTGCCCTGAGATTTCACCTGAGATGGACCTTAGACCTAATTTTTGACTATTCTTATTACCAACATGTCTTTTACCAAAAAATAGGCTGATGCATTCATATTATCGCTGTCGCTCTTCATTTTTTGGCATAAGGAGAGGGATGGGACAGTAAAGTCTAGCATTGTGCATGCTCTAAAGGATGGCACTGCTTCAGATGGTAAAAATAATCTGCGGTGTTATATGCCTTGCAGTGCATACTACAGGACAAAATCTCTTCTCTCTAAAAAAAGAGCAGAGCATATCACCACAAACATTTCATACAAACTGTTAAGCACGATAGAGGAGGGGTGATGATTTGGGCTTGTTTTGTAGCCACAGGATCTGGTTAACATGGAGTGATTGCACCTACCATGAACTCCCCCTGATTAAGATATTTTTCAGTCTAATGTCAGGCCATCTGTCTGAGAGCTACAGCCTTGCTGCAACAGGACTATGATCTTTAGCATAGCAACAAATCTCTGGCTGAAGAAGGAAAAAACAAAATCAAGGTGGCCCAGTCAAAATGCTAACTGTAACATAATTGAAATGCTGTAGTAGGTCTGTAAGAGAGCTGTACATAAATTAATGACAACAAACATCAATGAAATGAGAAAACACTGTAAAAAAAAGTGTGGTCAGCATTGCTCAACAATGTATTAGACTGACAAAATTAAACAGAAAAGTAAAACTTAAAATTATTACTGCTAAAGGTTCCACAGACTACTAAATCGTGGGTTGAACTTTGTGTTTTTCACACTATTCTTTTTCACATGACCATGTCATGCACTATTATGTGAAAAAATCTGGTGCATAATGCTTCTTGGTATCACTGTGCAGCTTCCTAGTTCTGTTCTGTTTTAGCATACTATTCTTCTCTGCTCTCTCTCTGATGCATTTATCTTCCCTAGGATAATGCAAAGCCCGTGATAGCGTCTGTGCAGCATCAGAAGTTTTGACATTCTTATCACCCTGGGTGCTGGCCTCGCAGGCTGAGCACGGCTAGGAGTAGCTGGACATCAAGCGGCTCTGTCCCCACACAGGTCATTTATTACAGCAGACTAAGTCTGATATCTGGCCACTGAGTGGACAGCCAGTCTCAAAGCTCATCCATTCCCACTTCAGCAGACATATCCATGATTCCCATTATGATAACATAGAGAGAAAGAGTTTACAGCAGTAATAAATGTGAAATCATCCAGACATTATGTATTACAGTGGTGTGAAAAAGTGTTTACCCCCCTCCTGATTTCCCTTTCTTTTTTATGTTTTTCACATCTAAATGTTTCATATTGTCAAACAAATTTAAATACTAGACAAAGATAACACAAGTAAACACAAAATGTTTTTTCCAAATGAAAGTGTTTATTATTAAAGGGGAAAAAATCCAAACCTACACGGCCCTGTGTGAAAAGGCGATTTCCCCCATAAACCTAATAACTGTTTGGGCCAACCTTCGCAGCAACAACTGCAAACAAGCGTTTGCGATAACTGACAATGAACCTTTTACATGGCTGTGGAGGAATTTTGGCCCACTCATGTTTGCAGAATTGTTGTAATTCAGCCACGGTGGAAGGTTTTCGAGCATGAACCACCTTTCTTAAGGTCGTGCCGCAGCATCTCAATCGGATTTAGATCAGGATTTTGATGGTTTAAGAAAAACAAATGAAGACTTTGGAGTGGCCTAGTCAGAGGTGGACTTGCTGGTGTGTTTTAGATCATTTTCCTGTTGCAGAACTCAAATCCGCTTGAGGTCACAAACAGATGGCCAAATATTTTCCTTAAGGATGTTTTGGTGACAGCAAAATTCACAGTTCCATTTACCACAGCAAGTCTTCAACGTCCTGAGGCAGCGAAACAGCCCCAAACCATTATATGACCACCATATTTTCTGTTGGTATGATGTTCCTTTTCTGGAATGCTGTGATACTTTTACGTCAGATGTAATGGGACACACACCTTCCAAAAAATTAAACTTTTGTCTTGTCAGTCGACAGAATATTGGGGAGTCTTGGGGATCATGAACATGTTTTTTGGCAAAACTGAGACAAGCCATTACATTCCTTTTGCTCAGCAGTGGTTTTGTCTTGGTACTCTGCCATGCAGGCCACTTTTGCCCAGTCTCTTTCTTATGGTAGAGACATGAACACTGACCTTAACCTTAAGTGAGGCCTGCAGTTCTCTGGATGTTTTCTGGGATATTTTATGACCCCTTGGGTGAATTGTTGCTGTGCTCTTGGGTGAATTTTGGCTGGCCAGCCACCCTGGTAAAGTTCCATGTTTTTGCCATTTGTGGATAATGGCTCTCAATGTGGTAGGCTGGAGTCCCACGGCTTTAGAAACAGCTTTATAACCTTTTCCAAGCTAAGATATCTCATTTATTTTGTTGTTCATTTTTTCCTGAATTTCCTTGGTATGTTGTCGGGCTTTTGAGGATCTTTTGGTCTACTTCACTTTGTCAGGCAGGTCCTACTTAAGCGATTTCTTGATTAAGAACAGGTGTGGCAGTAATCAGGTGTGGGTGTGGCTAGAGAAATTAAACTCAGCTGTCCCAAGATGTGATATACCACACTTAGTTTATATTATAACACACCTTCATTTAGAAACTGCATTTTGTGTTTACTTGTGTTATCTTTGTCTGGTATTTAGTGTGACAAACATACAAAAAAACAGGAAATTAGGAAGGGGGCAAATACTTTTTCACACCACTGTATATAAACTGATATACTGTGACGGGAATACCATTTTTGAATGCAACACTAGCAGCAATAATCGTTTCTTTTACAATAAAGAGAAAAGAACTGGCTGGTTGAGTTTGAGAATCAGCACCGTGTCTGAAAAGGAAAACATGCTGGAACCTTCAAATTCTTCAACCATTTCTGAGATGAAAAGACTTTTTAATAAGGTGATCTGACTTTGTTTTTCCTTTTTGTTTTCTAAAAGCAAAACCCCTGTGTGTTAAACTGAGGAAGAATGCCTTTACTGCCAGCCACTGGAGAGCCAGCTTTATCTGAGGGATGAAATTTTAGGTTTAGCCAGCCCTCAATTTTTGAAACACCTTTTAAACCTAGTTGAGGCTTAAGATTTAGTTTTAGGGATATAGTTAGAATTAGGTTAAGAGTTGTACGGTTACTTGTGATCGTTAAACTTGGAAATGTTTAAGTGAATATAATAAAATAAATGGTGAAATAAATGTCCTCACAACAACAAACACACTGACACACTTGTGTCACGCTTGTGTCACACTTTTGTGCTTATATGAGGGTTTAGTAACTGATGGCATTTTGTAAAGTGTGAGAGCCACACCACAAGGGGCCTTGACATGATAGCATAATGGCTCTGAGTACCCTGCCTTGGGCATCTGCTTGTGATTCTAATGGACACACATGACACCATAAAACAAAATGTCTTCTAATAATGTACTTCTGCGTCAGTGTCCTCACAATGAAGTGAAATCTGTAATATTTAAAAAAATATAGCTATTAGATGAATCACTGTATGATGCTGTTAGTGAACACAAGACACAGGACAAGACGTCCAGTTCAGTTTGGTGGAGATTGGGCTTAAAGAAAGTCATTTCCATAAACAATCATACAAATACGACTCACATCAAGCTCTATCAGTTAACTGTCTTTTAACGTGCTGATACAGCGATTCCGCAGATATTTGACTGGCCAGTTACAAAACGCCTCCCTTGTAACATATCATGATTCAGAGGCCTGCAGCTGGCTATCAGATGAAGTTTTACATGGTGCCTCTGATGGCTGAATGCGATTTGTTTTGATCCCTCGCTGTCACTGTGTTTGACGGATAATGGGTGTCAACCAGCCTCACTACATCTCCACCACAGACAGATTACTGACTGCAACACGCTATGACGCACCCCAAAGGGTCCAGAAGAGTGAAATGATATCATGAGAATTACCACACCTGAATATTAAATGCAAACCTGCCTATAAAATATGTAAATAAGAGTAAAAAAAATTAAACTGAACTGAGTAGACAGTAGCACTAAACGTTGCACAGTGTCGTAAAGTGTTTCTCAGGGAAGTGTTGACTCACCGGCTTGGACAGACACAGGTTTCTCCAACAGGAACACGGTCTGTTTCCAGTGTGTCTTTGTGACCTGAGGACCAGTGGAGAACATCACCTAGTAATGTGGAGAGGGAAAAAACATTAGCAGAGCATCCTAAAGTCAGTACTGAGTTTCTATAAAGGAGGATCACTTTGTCATTTTGTATTATTGTGCAAAAAAACAAAACATTTGAATGCTTAAGGACTTCAAATCTATTTATAGGGCCAGATTTTTGTGAAAGAAATTAGCATTAATGTGAAACTATTTCAAAAGAGGAAACCATGTTTTTTTGATTCCTGTCAAATATGCCACAGAAAGCAGAAAAAAAAGGTGAGGTGAGTTTCTGTTAAAGCTGACCCACTCTTACAGCTATTGGTCTCTGAATCATTTATAGCTGAGTATGTACAATAAACAGAATCTTACTGAAATTCAAATCAATAGAATGCAACTTGAGTTTCAGGTAAAAGAGGAAATGCAATCAGAAGGCGTGTCTGTGCTGCTCACACAGCTTGGCATCGCCTGTTCCAACTGGCCGGCTCTGCTGGGTAAGTGCTTGTATCAGCAGTCGGCTAGGACGCCCGTCGATTGCCAGCGAATGCCTCAGGGAGGAGGAACACGCTAAAGCGTGAACATAATTGAGTTTCCGTTAAATGGCTCGGTCGCTGCTTACCTTGTTGCTGCAGCCTTTGTCGAAGAAAATGTCAAAGTAGCCCACAATTGCCTGCAATGAAATATGAGGGGTGTGTTAGAATGTGACAGTACAATAAACCCCTGGATTTGTTTGACTACACTGCAACGGTGACATGCAGAGCTGAGAGAGCGAGTGCGCACGAGGCTGGAGGCAGACCATGTCTCGAGATATTAATGAGCAATATGAGCCACATGATAAGGACTGTGTTCAAGAACAAGACAGTAAAAACAAACTGGGAGAAAAAAAAACTTTCGATATGCACCCTTATCTTTGTGTTTAAAGTGCTCCTTAAAAGAGAAAGCGCAATTCAGCTTTGTCATGTTATTCTTACGTGTGAGAGTTGGGCATATTGATGCAAATATCAATAGTATCAATAGTATTGATATCAAGGCTGGTATTGCTATTGGATCAATACTAGCATGATAGGATCGATACTTTGATCAATACTGCCACTAAGTTTAGTAGGAAGCCAACTAAACTGCATTAATTTAAAAAATAATATAAAATAAACCTTAAACATGCACAATGAAAAATGTTTGAACCTTTTTGTGTTGACTTTCTATTTTGTTTCTAGCCTATAGAACATTTAAAGCACAGACATTGACAGAGACATGATCAGATGGATATTTACATTCCAGGCCTCCAAACTTGGTGGTCATTAAAATATGTTCAGAATTTGAAAACTGAACATGATTCATCTCATGAATCACGACACACTGCTCTCCACTGGTATTGGTATCGGCAGTACTGGCCCTCTATTTACAGGGCCAGTGTGCAGTATTGCACAGCCCTAGTGTGTGGTCTGTAGAGCCACAGTGGCAATGCCAGCTTACATATAGTAGATATCAAAATGAGTTGTATGGGAACTGCATTCTATTTTCTTCAGCCCCACTTCTTCTCAAAAACAACTTGCTTTCTCATTTAGGCTGAGTCAACAACATGTCCCCGCGTGCGCCCTCTCACCTCGCTTGAGACTTGTCACTGGACAAAAGAAACAAATTACCGCATGAGGCAACACTGGGCGAAATTTGCTGACAGTAACAAAAATATATACCTTAGATTGTTATATGAAATTATCAAAGGTGGCTATTTTGGTGGCAGTGTTCCAATAATGTAAAAAAAAAAAAATCTCAAAAGTCAGGAAAAGAAGAAAAGGAAAGGTTAAGGAAAATGAATGACGCTTTACTCCATACATTTGAATTTAAATCAACAATTCCCACAAGGAAAAGGGAAATCGGACATCTGAAATATCTCTGGTCCAATAATGAGCTTTTAACATGTCTTACAGTTGTGTAAATTCACTAAAAACCAGCAAGGAAGTGTGGTTTTTGCTCCAAAACATGCTCTGTAGTCCTGCAGCGCCATAAACACATTTGACTGAAAAACAAACTGAGGGAAAGTCTTTAGGTGACCATTGTCAAATATGAGGTGTAACCCCCCCCCCAGGTTTGTTTTCCTCTCATATCTGCCCCCACTGGAGGAACAAAGCCACTCTATCAATCTCAGGAGCGCACTTGTAGTGGCAATGATGCAGAACTAATAGCTTTTAATCCTGATGCAGCTGACAACTTGGAGGCCGGCTCTCTGAGACAAAGAAGAGCTGAATCAATGCAAGAGAGGAAAATAGTATACAGAAGAGAGGAAAGGAAGCTGTAAAGGTAGGAAAACAGACAAAAGGTAGGGAGACAAAAACTGCAAGGTAATGGAAGATGGGGAATGGAGGATGGGGAAACCATTTAAATGCCAGAGGGAATGCTGCTTCTTCTTTCAAGACATAAAATACAGTACCATCTGTTCACAGCTTCTGTAAAACTCTCCAAACAATTTCAGATTTTTTTGCAATACTAAAAGTATTTGCAGCACACTCAAAAATACACATACGCAACCCTGATAATCATGCTGCTGTCAGAAGCTGCGTTCAATAAACTCCACGCACCGAGGCTTCAATCAACCTTTATCGACTGAGACAGGCAGGGGCAGCACCGCAAGTCGCAGCTAAACCGTGAGAAAAGAACCCAAAGTGGATAAAAGAGCATGTCAACCCAATGCAATTATGGCTTTTAATGAACGCTACAGAAAAGCTCGCTGCTCAGGTAATTAGGAAATTAGCTGTAATTACTC